>NC_059441.1:12752734-12955234 GCF_021028975.2 Sphaerodactylus townsendi
CAAGCATAAATGTGGTGGTGGAAAGCATCATCAAGTTGTAGATAACTTATGGCAAATCCATAGAGTTCTTATGGCAGATATGGTAGATAACTTATGGCAAATCCATAGAGGAGCAGCAGTGGCGTAGGAGGTTAAGAGCTCGTGTATCTAATCTGGAGGAACCGGGTTTGAGTCCCCGCTCTGCCGCCTGAGCTGTGGAGGCTTATCTGGGGAATTCAGATTAGTCTGTACACTCCCACAGACGCCAGCTGGGTGACCTTGGGCTAGTCACAGCTTCTCGGAGCTCTCTCAGCCCCACCTACCTCACAGGGTGTTTGTTGTGAGGTGGGGAAGGGCAAGGAGATTGTCAGCCCCTTTGAGTCTCCTGCAGGAGAGAAAGGGGGGATATAAATCCAAACTCTTCTTCTTCTTCTTGAGGCAAGAGAGGTAGCCCATTCCTGCCTGCCTATGTGTAGCAACCCCAAATTTCCTTGGCGGTCTCCCGTCCAAGTACTAGCCAGGGCTGACCCAGCTTAAATTCCAAAATTGGGCCACTGGGGGCCATCCATCCAAGTCCAGATGTGCTGCACGTCTTTCAAAGAAGGCACTTTGTTCATTCTCAGCCGACGTTGCAGAGACGATGATCTGCAAACCTTATATATAATTGCCCAAGGGATGGAATGTCGAACGACGAACCCTCAGCCAATGGGGGCACAGGACTCGTGAAGTGAGTCCTGCGCGCCCATTGGTGGGCGACATTCCATTCAGTCCCTGCCCACCTTCCCCGCCCCGACCCAGGAGCCTCCCCCCACCCCATACAACAAGCTGGTTGCAGTGGCAGGTTTCCCTCACCACTCTTCCCAAACAAATGGTAGGGCTCACCTGGCAAGGATGACGAGCAGGTAAGTCCAGCCGGGGCTGAGGCAGGTCTGGGCCACTCTCCTGAGGGGAAGAGGGAGGGGGCCAACGTGGTGCAGTGGTTAAGAGCAGGTGCACTCCAATCTGGAGAACCGGGTTTGATTCCCTGCTCTGCCACTTGAGCTGTGGAGGCTTATCTGGGGAACCAGATTAGCTTGTGCACGCCAACACTTGCCAGGTGGGTGACCTTGGGCTAGCCACAGTTCTTCGGAGCTCTCTCAGCCCCACCCACCTCACAGGGTGTTTGCTGGGGGTGGAGGGAAAGGAGTTTGTAAGCCCCTTTGAGTCGCCTTACAGGAGAGAAAAGGGGGATATAAATCCAAGCTCTTCTTCTTCTTCCCTTGTCTAGAGCCCATTTCATTTTAATTTAAAATGGGCTTTAGTGCTAGTATGAGGATAATACGACTGTCCCGCCTCGCAAGACTGATGCAGGGGTTACTGAGACAAAACTAACCAAGCGCACTGAATACCTGAATTGTTCTATATCATACACCAAGACTTATTATACAAAATTCACCCTATTTCCCCAGTAGCCCGAGCTGTCTGCCGATCCCTCACGCCTTCGGCTGGATCGAGGACCCGTCAAGGTAATGATGCCTCCTGTAAGGAAAATGATGCTCTAAAACATAGGTGTCAAGCTCGCAGCCCTCCAGATGTTATGGACTACAGTTCCCATCATCCCCTGCCAGCATGATGCTGGCAGGGGGTGATGGGAACTGTAGTCTATAACATCTGGAGGGCCGTGAATTTGACGCCTGTGATCTAAAAGCTACAAAGAATATTCTGCTAGTATTTAAATGTGTGCCCAACCCCCTCGCCTCTAGGATCCGCCCTTTGTAAAATTTTCCTCGTTCCGTGTTAAATTGTGCCAAAGATATAAGTAGTCGTTAAGTCACTATTAAAATTCTTAGAAAGATCGTCAACGCTGCCCTAGCCCCCCCACATTTATGCGTTTGTGCTTCCAATATGGACCGGGACGATTATGCTGGCCCATTTATGAATTACGGGGATAAACAGCGCAAGAGATCCAACGATCGAAACCATTAGAAATGTCCACAAGAACACGCGGTCCAGGACCTGAGCTATAAACTTCCAGTCTTCGACAACCTACAAAACAAAAGACGGTAAGAAATGTTAGTCCCGCTTTAAGACACACACACTTCAGATGGTTGGAAAAGATGTATTGTTATCCAATCACGAGCTGTACTGCTTCTCTCTTTTGAGTAAGAATGGGAAAGATATGTGGTAGGAAAACTCCAGGGAGAAGTCTTAAGAACAGAAGAACATAAGAAAGAGCCTGCTGGATCAGACCAGAGTCCATCTAGTCCAGCTCTCTGCTCCTTGCAGTGGCCCACCAGATGCCTTTGGGAGCTCACATGCAGGAGGTGAAAGCAACGGCCTTCTGCTGCTGCTGCTGCTGCTCCCGATCACCTGGTCTGCTCAGGCATTTGCAATCTCAGATGAAGGAGGATCAAGATTGGTAGCCATAGATCGACTTCTCCTCCATCAATCTGTCCAAGCCCCCTTTAAAGCTATCCAGGTTAGTGGCCATCACCACCTCCTGTGGCAGCATATTCCAAACACCAATCACACGTTGCGTGAAGAAGTGTTTCCTTTTATTAGTCCTAATTCTTCCCCCCAGCATTTTCAATGAATGCCCCCTGGTTCTAGTATTGTGAGAAAGAGAGAAAAATTCCTCTCTGTCAACATTTTCTACCCCATGAATAATTTTGTAGACTTCAATCATATCCCCCCTCAGACGTCTCCTCTCCAAACTAAAATTGTCTTCAACAATTACCATCTGTTCAGGACACAGAAATTAGCTTTTTTAAAAAAAAATGGAAGGGGGTACTACTAAACCCCTCACCTGTGAGATGTGGTGTTCAGAGTGTCTGACTTTGCTCTGGAAGACAGAGGTTTGAATCCCCTCTCTGCTATGAAAGCTTGTTGGGTATTGCTTATATGACCCACTCCACAGGGTAGTGCGCAAATAAAATGGAGGCGAGTAGATGCCCCATTTGACCCCACCCATTTTCTTATGATTGAAGTCTATAAAATTATGCATGGGGTAGAAAATGATGACAGAGAGAAATTTTTCTCTCTTTCTCACAATACTAGAACCAGGGGGCATCCATTAAAAATGCTGGGGGGAAGAATTGGGACTAATATAAGGAAACATTTCTTCACGCAACGTGTGATTGGTGTTTGGAATATGCTGCCACAGGAGGTGGTGATGGCCACTAACCTGGATAGCTTTAAAAGGGGCTTGGACAGATTTATGGAGGAGAAGTCGATCTCTGGCTCCCAATCTTGATCGTCCTTGATCTCAGATTGCAGATGCCTTAGCAGACCAGGTGCTCGGGAGCAGCAGCAGTAGCAGAAGGCCATTGCTTTCACCTCCTGCAGGTGAGCTCCCAAAGGCACCTGGTGGGCCACTGCAAGTAGCAGAGTGCTGGACTAGATGGACTCTGGTCTGATCCAGCAGGGTCTTTCTTATGTTCTTAAAAAAACACCTGGGAGACTGAAGAAAGGTGCCCGAAAGTCCACATTGGGGACTCCTAATCTAAGCACTTCTGTCGACTTCTCTTCGAAACTTCTGACCTCATAAGACCGCAGAACGGCCAACGTACACACCTCATGCACTTCATTCTCCTTGACAATGTGCCTCGTAATGTAGCGGATAGAATTTAAGGCCGCTTCCAACGTGTTCCTCGAGGGCTCCGATCCGTTAGGAGGATCGGGTTCCTCGTTCCGAGCAAAGTACCGATCCACGTGGCTCCTCATGCAGAGCAGCCTGGGGAGCTGGTGGAGGAATATCTTGCGGACCCAAGGCGCCATGGCGGCGTGCGTCGACGAGGATCGGTGGTGAACGTTGATAGCGAACACCGTGATGACGATGGATAACGTCACGAAAATCATCGTGAACACCAAATATTCGCCGATCAGAGGAATGACTTTAGAGGACGACGGTATGATCTCTTCGATGACCAGCAGGAAGACGGTTAAAGACACAAGTACGGAGGTGCACAGAGAGATCTTCTCGCCTTCGTAAGACGGGAGGTAGAAGACGAGGACGGTTAAGAACGACAACCCTATGCAGGGGACGATAAGGAACAGGGTATAAAAAAGAGGCAGGCGCCTAATTATAAACGAATACGTAATGAACGGGTACCAACAACATCCGTCCGTCCGGTTCCTTCTGACTCCAGTGGCGGTTACAATTTCCCATTCCCCGTTATCAAAAAAGTCCCTCTTGTCCACTTCGTGGTCCTCCAGAACGATATCCACTTGTGAGCCGTCGTAGGTCCAGGAGCCAAATTTCATGGAACAGTTCTGGAGGTCGAACGGAAAATAAGTCACGTCGATAGTACAGGAGCTTTTATAGTTGGCGGGTGGAGTCCAAGCGATAGTACCGTCATATTTCACGACGGTCTTGGTTGCGGTGCCTTCGAAACGACCGTCGGCGCTAGAAATGAAAAGAAACCCAGCAATGAATGTGAAATAGGTTCCACGATGAAACGGACCTGTTCTCCAGGAAAAGTATTGATCTTTCCTTTCGAAATGGTGGCTACATATTGAAAAAAAGATCTTTTCCTTGGGCTTCTCTTGGGAGGCCCTACAAATGCTCACCGCTCCGGAGATTTACCATCGCTTAAAGTCTAGATTATTTGATCAAGGATATCAATTTCTCCTGAGCAAAGCGCAAAGCTCTTGCTCTCCAATGTTCTTTGGGATTATCCCTCAGCAATCTAGCCCTGCTATATACCTGGAACATCTTGTTAATTATAATTGCAGATGGGTCATGACTAGAGCCAGGTGTAACTCTTTTCCGTCAGTACATCTCCAAGGTCGCTTCTCTAATATCCCACAAAATGAGCGTTGCTGTCGATTCTGTCCTGATACAACTGATTCACTTTCTCATATTCTGCTTCACTGTTCAAAATACAACAACATCAGAACTGATTTGAGAACTGTATTACCAACAGGATTTATGCTCCTTTCTGATAAGGTAAAAATGGCTAAGCTTCTAAATAACTCTAATGCTGAAATCTCTGAAGCTGTTGCTACATTTTTACTCTGTGTACTGCAAGTTGTGTAATAATGATCTTGTTACTGTATTTGGAATTCATGACACACACCGGTTTTATGCCTAATAAAGGTTTTGGATTTGGAAAAGTATTATTTTAAATTGTTGATTCCCGACATTTATGGCATTAACTCGTAGGCTAAGGTATGCGCTTTTATTTTTTAAGTTTCAACACAATGCAAAACTGTGAAAGGAGGCTTTTCTGCACAAATAATGTTGTTGCAGTGTACAAATGTTTCACAAACATACCTGGATAAACAACTGGGATAAATAACTGTACTGCTGTGTACAGCTTACTGAAGTTGGACTTTACTAAGTAATCTCTGTACCATTTAATGCGTCACATTAACACTTAGACTAGGTTTCAGTTCTTTCTGGTGGTTCCAGATTTCTTAAAATCCTTATTTATTTATTCTTCATTCATTAATTCATTTATTGGGCTTATATCCTGTCCCATGCTTCAGTTATTTCTGGTGGTTCCAGACTTCTAAAATATTCATTCATTCATTCATTCATTCATTCATTCATTCATTCATTCATTCATTCATTCATTCATTCATTCATTCATTCATTCATTCATTCATTCATTCATTGGGCTTATATTCTGCCCATTCACAGCCAAAGTCTGACTCATGGCAGCTTACTTAAAAACAGCCCCTTAAAAACAATAAATTATTCAATCATATAAAAGTTCCGCAATAAAATTAATAAAACGCTAAAACCTAAATTCACATCTACAGATAGTGATTAATAAATAACCCTGTTCCAAACTATGAGATTCATTTCCCCATCTCGTGACCAAATCTATAGGAAAAAACAAACAAATACAAAAAACACCGATGGTTAAGAATTGAGGGCTGGTAGTTGATAGTTGCTGTAATTTGATGCTATAATCCTTTGGCCTATCAATAATTATTATCCAGTAAAACGAGAAATGCTTACTTGTCATACAGAACTATATCGGGAATCCATATCGAATCCGAAGGGACACGGATGGATGTTATTCCTCCGTAATCGTTAGGGTCCCACCTCAGTTTCTCGTCAACCCACTCCTATAAAAAGATGAAAGTTTTTTTTAGACCTTGAGCTTGCTTGGAGGTTCTATTTAGAAAATAATGAATTGTTAACTGAAGAGAGAGAGACTTCTGTTAACTTTGAGAGAGCTAAAGGGAAGTTCTTTTTGTGTTGGGGTGCTGTGTGGTTTCCGGGCTGTATGGCCGTGTTCTAGCAGCATTCTCTCCTGACGTTTCGCCTGCATCTGTGGCTGGCATCTTCAGAGGAACTGATGGTAAGAATGGAAAGCAAGTGGAGTATACATACTGTGAGGTCAAAAGGTGAGGCTTAGGGGCGTAACGAGGCAGCCCTGGGCAAACTGTAGCCCTGGGCAAAACCTGAGTTGGATGCCCCCGCCCCCCATGGGCGGCCACTCCACCACGACCAGATTTTTTTTTGTACCAGGACATTGGTGCCTGCACTGCAGGGGGTGCATTTTTAGACATATCAGCACCAAAATTTCAGCATATCATCAGGAGACTGTCCTTATGCTACTCCCCAGGTTTGGTGAGGTTTGGTTCAAGGAGTCCAAAGTTATGGACTCCCAAAGGGGGTGCCCCATCCCCCATTGTTTCCAATGGGAGCTAATAGGAGATGGGGGCTACAGTTTTGAGGGTCCATAACTTTGGCCCCCCTGAACCAAACTGCACCAAACTTGGGGGGTGCCATCATCTCCAGATGATACCCTGAAATTTTGGTGCCGATACATCAAAAAATGCACCCCCTGCAGGAACATCCTAGAAATTTGCCCAAGAATCTTTGTTCTGCATTGAGTTTTCTGCATTGCTGTCAATGGGGGTTGCAGGCTGTGGGGGGCACATTTCTGAAGGCACAGGAGACTGCCCTAATGATACCCCCCAGGTTTGGTGCAGTTTGGTTCAGGGGGGCCAAAGTTATGGACCCTCAAAACTGTAGCCCCCATCTCCTATTAGCTCCCATTGGAAACAATGGGGGATAGGGGCACCCCCTTTGGGAGTCCATAACTTTGGACTCCCTGAACCAAACCTCACCAAACCTGGGGGGTAGCATAAGGACAGTCTCCTGATGATACGCCGAAATTCTGGTGCTGCTGGCCTAAAAACTGCGTCCCCTGCAGGCCAAAAATGGAAAACCACTAAAATACCCAAAAACTAACCCAGCATTTTGATGCCCCCCACAAGGTGATGCCCTGGGCAGCTGCCCACCTTGCCCAATGGGCATTACGCCAGTGGTGAGGCTATCTGAATGGCATGTGAGTCACAGAGAAGTCTGTAGCATGGGAGTAACAATGAAAATAGCATGGTCAATAGGTGGATGGATCTGAATAGAAGTATCCTGGTCTTTGTTCCCTTTGATTGCTATAGTCTATAGTTGTCCTGTGTTTGTGTGGAGCTGATCAGTCACTGTCTTGATTCTAGAGTTTTTCAACACTGGCAGCCTAGAATCAAGACAGTGACTGATCAGCTCCACACAAACACAGGACAACTATAGACTATAGCAATCAAAGGGAACAAAGACCAGGATACTTCTATTCAGATCCATCCACCTATTGACCTTGCTATCTTCATTGTTACTCCCATGCTACAGACTTCTCTGTGACTCACATGCTGGGCTACTCTATTCAGATGGCCTTACCTTTTGACCTCACAGTATATATACTCCACTTGCTTTCCATTCCTACCATCAGATCCTCTGAAGATGCCAGCCACAGATGCAGGCGAAATGTCAGGAGAGAATGCTGCTAGAACACGGCCATACAGCCCGGAAACCACACAGCACCCCAGTGATTCCGGCCGTGAAAGCCTTCGACAATACATTCTTTTTGTGTTCTTTTGCTTTTGATTCGTTCTTTTTTCTTTTGAATTTCGTTATCTTTTTTCTTCCTTTAGCATTGTAGTAATTCTCTTTTTTAGCATTTTTTATTTCTTTCTCTTTGCAACAATTTCTTAAATGTGCATGCACTTCTTTGTTCCTTTTTTCTTTCTCTCTTTCTATGATACACATTTTTCTCTTTTTTTGTAAGAATGATTTGATTGTACATTTATTGCTATTCAATACAAAAAGAATAAAAAAGAAAGAAAATCAGTCTTTTTAAAAATATATATTTGTATCAGGAATTATTCAAGAGGATGATGAAGATCAGCAAAGAATTAATTTGAAACAGGTGGTTTGGAATGCAACATCTGAGACTTACCACCTTTTAAAAAAATAACTTGCTGACGGCAATAATGCTTTTCTAAGCAACGCCAATACACATTTATACCACTGAGATACATGTTCATTATTTGTTGTTTTGAAATGCTAAAGGAAACAGTACAGGAAACTCCTACAAATTACATCAGAATTAGCCATGATTGCTTCCAGTACAGAAATAACAACGCATTTTTCTTCCCATTTTTCTTTGTATTAACTAAGGGAAACAACTTCTCTCTGAGTATGTTTGCAAGTATGCTTGCAAGTGAACGTCTCTTCACGCAAGGTAAGCACCCCTTAAAACATTTTTTAAAGAAACCAGTTTGCCTTTCAACTGGTTGCAACGCCTATTTTGCAATCTTAATAGCAAGATGGCGGACCTTTTGATGCAAATTAGTGGCCCACCCAGGGGACAGGATTCAATATCTCTCCCACAACACTGCGGACAGTTACAATAAAAAAAATGTACACTCACTTGTTTCAACCAAACATTTGTAGTCATCAACTGATTTTTCTCATCCTGTGAAAAAAAAAATCACAAACTTTTCACATTTCAAGAAACTGTTCATGAACACATGACATACATCCTGTGGTTCTCATTCAGAACCAGAGACATAATACTGACCGACAATTACACCTTTTGGTGGGTTTTCTGGGCTGTGTGGCCATGGTCTGGTGGATCTTGTTCCTAACGTTTCGCCTGCACCAATTCTACTGCTGCTGCAGGGCATAAAAATGGGAATCACTTGTGGTGGGATCCAAAAATTTTAGCAACAGGTTCCCATGGTGGTGGGATTCAAACAGTGGTGTAGCGCCAAAGGGGCTGGGCGGGGCATGATGGGGGCGTGGCCGGGCATTCCAGGGTCAGGGCATTAATAATTTCTCTGTTACTGTAAAAAACTCTTACTGTAAAAAAAAGTTCCTAATTTCCAGCTGGTATCTTTCTGTCCATAATTTAAACTCATTATAGCAAGTCCTATCATCTACTGCCAACAGAAACAACGACTTCTCCTCTAATTGACTGCCTGTCAAATACTTAATACTTCCAAATACTTAATTTTGTTTCTAGAAATCAAAAGAAGGATACTTTCCTTAAACAAGGAACTTTACCATATTTCTAAAACATGTTTTTAAAACAGCCCAACAGGGAGAAAATATCCCGTTTTCTACCTTCGCTAACCAGCCACATAGGAAACAACAGGACTTCATGATTTTGGGACCTAATGGAATTTCTAACGGAAAAGCAGACCCAATTAGTAACCCCCTCTTGGCACGCACAAATAATTAGTAACCCACTCTCGGGAACTGGTGAGAACCTGCTGGATCCCACCTCTACATCACTCCCTGGACTGATAAGCCCCACCTGCAATACAATACTATCAACCACATCTTTGGAATTCCATAACAAGTTCCACCCAAACACTTACTGATTGGTTCCCCACCCTGGGACATGGACAATATATACCCCAAACATTCCCTTCTCTCTGGACACAGTGTGTAACAGATTTCCCTCTGTGATACACCTCTTAAATTTTTAACCAGAGCTACATTAGCCTGCAGTTTGCCTTTTATGGGTGCATTTTATAGTGTGCTAGGAGCGCAGGTGCTATGCTCTGTTCTAGTGGCTCCCCACCTTTTCCCTTTTGCGTACACCTTGGCAACCCATTTCCTAAAAATTGTACCTCCATATTAGAAAACACAGCACGTAATTTGTTTCGTAGACCGCCAAATACTCTGGGGGACACCTATCCAGAGGTGGGATCCAGCAGGTTCTCACCAGTGCCCAAGAGTGGGTTACTAATTATTTGTGTGTGCCGAGAGGGGGTTACTAATTGGGTCTGCTTTTCCGTTAGAAATTCCATTAGGTCCAAAAATCATAAAGTCCTGTTGTTTCCTATGTGGCTGGTGAGCGAAGGTAGAAAACGGGATAATTCTCCCTGTTGAGCTGTTTTAAAAACAAGTTTTAGAAATATGGTAAAGTTCCTTGTTTGAGGAAAGTATCCTTCTTTTGATTTCTAGAAACAAAATTAAGTATTTGAATGTATTAAGTATTTGACAGGCAGTCAATTGGAGGAGAAGTAGTTGTTTCTGTTGGCAGTATGCGATAGGACTTGCTATAATGAGTTTAAATTATGGACAGAAAGATACCAGCTGGAAATTAGGAACTTTTTTTTGCAGTAAGAGTTTTTTACAGTAACAGAGAAATTATTAATGCCCCGACCCTGGAATGTCCGGCCACGCCCCCCGTCATGCCCCGCCCAGCCCCATTGGCGCTACGCCACTGTTTGAATCCCACCACCATGGGACCCTGTTACTAAAATTTTTGGATCCCACCACTGCACATATCCCAGGTTGGAACTACAAAAATGGGGGCTAACCTGTACCACCATCAGTAAGCACAACTCACTGGTGAATCCCACCCCCCACCCATGTATGTGAGACATTTCTGTGAGTTCGTGAAGGTCTAGCACCCTCGGCATGGGGACATAAGCCAAGATTGCTGGACTATTTTCCTCTAAGAAGCAACTTGATTTGCACTGAAATGCCCACATTTCTTATTTAACAACATGGCACCAGCCCCGTTTTCTAACATACCACGTCCACCAGCTGCGAAATGGCCAGGCCAAATTTCACTCTGATCGTACTGTTCAAGCGCTCCACGGGGCGCACCCATTTTTCGTAGTCTCCAAATAAGTGCCTGAACAAACGGTCTTCGCTTTTAGCAATGAAGGAAGGCTCGGCTGTACCTGCGCAAAAGGAAAAAAGAGTTTCAACAAGAGGCCCCTTCCGCACATACAGAATAATGCGCTTTCAATCCACTTTCACAATTGTTTGCAAATGGATTTTGCTATTCCGCACAGCTGCAAAGTGCATTGAAAGTGGATTGAAAGTGCATTATTCTGCATGTGCGGAAGGGGCCATCGTTCTGCAAAAGCACAAGTCAAGTACTTGCGCTTTCAAGTACATGAACTCTTCTCTGCTTTCTCGGAACCAACAAAAATTTCGCGCAGCAAAGTTGAAAGAAAGCAAGGGACAGAGAAAGCAGCTGCGCTTACCAAACGGACAGATTTCTCTACTGACAAACCTAGAGCAAAAGAAGAAGAAGAAGAGTTTGGATTTATATCCCCCCTTTCTCTCCTGTAGGAGACTCAAAGGGGCTTACAATCTCCTTGCCCTTCCCCCCTCACAACAAACACCCTGTGAGGTGGGTGGGGCTGAGAGAGCTCCGAAGAACTGTGACTAGTCCAAGGTCACCCAGCTGGCGTGTGTGGGAGTGCCCAGGCTAATCTGAATTCCCCAGATCAGCCTCCACAGCTCAGGCGGCAGAGCTGGGAATCAAACCCGGTTCCTCCAGATTAGATACACGAGCTCTTAACCTCCTACGTCACTGCTGCTCCAAAAGTGGTTTGTAGGCCTGCAGAAAGCTACAATTCCCCACATGTATAGCTTTCTCTTCTGCACTTTTGCCTGTCAGGTGTACTGGATGTGGAGGCGTTAAATAGGATGATAATCCTTCGGAGAATGTACACAGGATGCTTTGGGACATCACACCTCAAAGCATGTCAGTCCAGTTTACACACTTGGAGCACTGGTTCCAGGTGTGAATCCGACAACCCACAGGGAAGAGCCGGCTGGCCGGCTGCCTCTGTTTTTAAAATAAATGTAAATGCCTTGTCTATCGATTGCCCATTATCGGCGGCCTTCCCCTAGCCTCCGTGCACTGACATCTCTGAATTAAGCGCTTAACAGGGCAAAGTCGTGTTTCCTTTTAAATTGTTTGGAAAGCGCTCACATTTTGTAGCCATCAACATAATTCCGTGTAATTGCTTGAGCTGCAAACTCACGGGCTGTTTGCCAGAGTCACCAGCAATAACAATCATGTTCCAAGCTGCCACCGCACGGATCCCCTTGTGGGTTTCGCCGGCCATCTGTTAAAATGGCCCAAAATCCAGCCAATTACTTCTTAGTAAACAGCCCTGACCTTTGCATGTTTAGCAAAGCAGCAGTGGCGTAGTGGTTAAGAGCAGGTGCATTCTAATCTGGAGGAACCGGGTTTGAGTCCCCGCTCTGCCGTTTGAGCTGTGGAGGCTTATCTGGGGAATTCAGATTAGCCTGTGCACTCCCACACATGCCAGCTGGGTGACCTTGGGCTAGTCACAGTTCTTCGGAGCTCTCTCAGCCCCACCTGAGAAGGGTAGGGGGAAGGGAAAGGAGATTGTAAGCCCTTTTGAGTCTCCTATAGGAGAGAAAGGGGGGGATATAAATCCAAGCTCTTATTCTTTTTTCTCTCTTTCTCACAATACTAGAACCAGGGGGCATTCATTGAAAATGCTGGGGGGAAGAATTAGGACTAATAAAAGGAAACACTTCTTCACGCAACGTGTGATTGGTGTTTGGAATATGCTGCCACAGGAGGTGGTGATGGCCACTAACCTGGATAGCGTTAAAAGGGGCTTGGACAGATTTATGGAGAAGTCGATTTATGACTACCAATCTTGATCCTCTTTGATCTGAGATTGCAAATGCCTTAGCAGACCAGGTGATCGGGAGCAGCAGCAGCAGAAGGCCATTGCTTTCACCTCCTGCAGGTGAGCTCCCAAAGGCACCTGGTGGGCCACTGTGAATAGCAGAGAGCTGGACTAGATGGACTCTGGTCTGATCCAGCTGGCTTGTTCTTATGTTCTTCTTCTACCATGTTTCCCCAAAAATAAGACAGTGTCTTATATTAATTTTTGCTCCCAAAGATGTGCTATGTCTTATTTTCATGGGATGTCTTATTTTTCCGCTCCACAGCTGCATGCTCTGGTGTTCTGTTCGACGGGCATGTTTCCAAACAAAAACTTCGCTACGTCTTACTTTTGGGGGATGTTTTATATTTAGCACTTCAGCAAAACCTCTACTACGTCTTATTCTCAGGGGATGTCTTATATTTGGGGAAACAGGGTATGTGCATGTCACTGCTAATGATACAAAAACACAAAACAACAAGATCTAACCTCTATGGCCCCTTCTGCACATGCAGAATAATGCACTTTCAATCCACTTTCACAATTGTTTGCAAGTAGATTTTGCTATTTCACACCGTAAAATCCAGCTGCAAAGTGCATTGAAAGTGGATTATTCTGCATGTGCGGAAGGGTCTCCGAGACAGCTGATGATGGCAGCAGGGGCACGGGTAACCAAAGGAAAGGGGAAAAATTGCATGCCAGCCCAGCGCTGGTAAAGTAGAAGGCCAAAGAATCAACGCTAAATATTCATAGGAAGTGCGTTCATTCTATAAGAGCTACAGCCATGAATACAAATGAACAATTATGTAAATGATATGCAAATCGGGTGCCGCCTGCCGAGCTGCAGATGTGGTCTGTGTGATGCTGCGCCAATTGTGATTTGTCTGCAACTGGAGTCAACTTTAACAACTAGTTACCGCTACGCAAGAACACGCTGTCACACAACTGCTCTGGTACAAGCCCAATGCTGGCTTTTACAGTAATTTCCTGACGTAGGTCTCCTTCCGCACACGCAGAATAATGCACTTTCAATCTGCTTTCACAATTGTTTGCAAGTGGATTTTGCTCTTCCGCACAGTCAAATCCAGCTGCAAAGTGGATTGAAAGGGGATTGAAAGTGCGTTATTCTGGGTGTGCGGAAGGGGCCTCAGTCAACGTCCCCTGATTAACCTGGTAAAGACCTTGGAAAGTGGCATCACTAAGAACCATGTAAATATTTGAGAAACTCACTACAAATCTACCATTTTTGTGAAAAACTAGTAGCATCCTATGGAGCAAAGGGAACATGATCGTACAGTCCCAAAGCAAATGCCTGAATGGTTTACAAGACTGAATGAGGGTGAATAGGTCTCAAGAGAGGGTCTTGTTCCCGGTGTGAGCTTAAGAAGAAGAGTTGGGTTTATATCTCCCCTTTCTCTCCTGAAGGAAGAAGAAGAAGTTGGATTTATATCCTCCCTTTCTCTCCTGTAAGGAGACTCAAAGGGGCTTACAGTCTCCTTGCCCTTTCCTCCTCACAACAAACACCCTGTGAGGTAGGTGGGGCTGAGAGAGCTCCGAGAAGCGGTGACTAGCCCAAGGTCACCCAGCTGGCGTGTGTGGGAGTGTACAGGCTAATCTGAATTCCCCAGATCAGCCTCCACAGCTCAGGCGGCAGAGCTGGGAATCAAACCCGGTTCCTCCAGATTAGATACACAAGCTCTTAACCTCCTACGCCACTGCTGCTCAAAGGGGATTACAAACTCCTTTCCCTAATACCAGAACAGGGGCACATAGCCAAATATCTTGAATTATTAACCGAACCCCAACAGAGATGGATTATCACAAGGGCCAGATCCAATACCTTCCCATCGGCCATTACAAAGGGTCGCTACTTATCCATCCCTCTCCAGGATCGGGTTTGTCCACACTGTAAAAATCAAGTGGAGACTCTTGCTCACATTATTCTTGACTGTCCGAGATATGTGGGCATCAAGAATTTCTCTCCCAGGCTGGCCCTAGACAAATCTGAAAGCGACTCTGACTGTTCTGTTGTGGAGCTTCTGTTAAACAATACAGATGTCGTGCTCTTGGAAAAAGTAGCAAAATTTCTTTTACAAGTGACAGAACTTTCTAAGTAATGTATACTGCTATATACAGTCTTCCTGTCTGCGTTTTGAATGTACTCTTGATTTGTATTTCAAAAATGTCTGGCAATGCTCGAGTCTAGAACTTATTTTTAAATGCCAAATAAAGGTTGTTGTTGTTGTTAACTCCTTTCCCTTCCCTTCCCTTCCCCTCACAACAAACACCCTGTGAGGTACCGTGTTTCCCCGAAAATAAGACAGTGTCTTATGTTAATTTTTGCTCCCAAAGATGCGCTATGTCTTATTTTCAGGGGATGTCTTATTTTTCTGTCTTCTGTTCGTCGGGCATGCTCCCAAACAAAAACTTTGCTACGTCTTACTTTCGGGGGATGCCTTCTATTTCGCGCTTCAGCAAAACCTCTACTATGTCTTATTTTCAGGGGATGTCTTATATTCGGGGAAACAGGGTAGGTGGGGCTGAGAGTGCTCCGAAGAACTGCGACTAGCCCAAAGTCACCCAGCTGGCGTGTGTGGGAGTGCCCAGGCTAATCTGAATTCCCCAGATCAGCCTCCACAGCTCAGGCGGCAGAGCGGGGACTCAAACCCGGTTCCTCCAGACTAGAGTACGCCTGCTCTTAACCACTACGCCACTGCTGCTCCTTAAGTGGATCAGAGCACGAAGGGCCAGTTAAACAAAATTTATAGTCACAACATTCTCACTGGTTTCTCTGCAAAAGAAAACTGCAATGGAGCTGTTCAGTGTGAGACTCGTATGACCATTTTCATAATATATTTTTGGGTTGAAAAAACAGCCATGCTGCTGACCTCCACTGCTGCATTCCCTCCCTAGCACAGCAAGACTGTTCAAAACTCCCCTTCAAAACAGATTTTAAACATGCAAAATCCCCGCAGGCAACACACACACACACACACACACACACACAAAAAATTCATGCCCAGACACACAAGTGCGTCCTTATCTGTTTAAATCCCTGTAGGATTTCCTCTCCTTGCCCCCTCCGAGCAAAAACAGCTACTTTCAAACTCCAAAATCCAGCATCATCCTTTCATAAGATAGAAGCCTCCTCATTTCTTATCTGCACAGCTCTACTGCAGCAAGTTCAGACAAGAAAAAAAAAACCAAGACTGGGAGAAATCGTTTGCAGCGCAGGTGCATTGGGGGGGGGGGGTCAGAAAGCCTGCATTTATTAAGAAGGGGGCCTAAAGCTTTTTAAAAAATATTGTCATGCCACTTTATCCTGCGCTGAAAGGGTGCTTTTAAAAACCAAACACATGCCATCAACACAAGGGGAAAAATTGCCACCCAAATCAGCATTCTGTAACAATATGATTGAAGCAAAAAAAGTAAACAGAAACCAAGACAGACATGTGCATAATTCTCCAACGTCCAACAATGGAACAACTAATAATTGCAACATATTCTAGCATGGTTCTATTAGCACTGATTTATAAATGATACTATTAATGCTATTACTAAGAACATTAGAAGATCTAGCTAAATTGGTATTACTGGCACAGATAATGTCTTTATAATAAACGCTAGTACTATAATTGTATCCGCTGTAATATAGTGTATTAGCATTATGGATCTTGATAACAAAAGCCCGTATTATGAATATTATCACTAATTATACTGATATTAAAGTGTCACAATAATGTATTTTATTTTAGCACTACTGGTATTGATAATAAGGCCCCATTGTTGTGAAAACTATCACTAACAATACTAATATAGAAGTATAATGATAACAGAGTAATATTGGCATTACTGTTTATTATGAACGCTATGCTAATTACACTAATACAGAAATTATGTACTCATATTAGCATTATTGCTACAGATAATTAGATCCCATTACTATTAATGCTAGCATTAAGAATTCTTAAACAGAGGTATAAGCATAGTAGAGTTGAACTGGCGTTATTGGTATTGGTAAGACACCACTATTGTGAACGCCGTCATTAATGATACTACTACAGAAATAGCAACAATAATTTAGTTAAATAAGCATGGGTACAGGTAATAACATTACCATTAATTAATGCTACCAGACCACAATTAATGGTGCCATTAATAATTCAAATATAGAGGTATATAATAAAGGTTTACTAGCATTATTGGTATTGATAAAAGAGACCCCGTTATCGTGAGCACCGTCACTCTTAATGAGACTAATAAAGAAACATCACAATAATATAGTGAAATCAGTGTTAGTGTGATTGGTGCAGATCATAATTAAGGTTGCCATTAATTAATGCTACTGTTAATTATTCTAATATAGAGTATAGTAGAATAAGTGTATTAGAACTATAGGTATTGAAAACAAGACCCCGTTATTGGTACTGATAATCAGACCTCATTACTGGCATTGATAATAAGGGGGGGGGGTCTATCAAATCTAATAAACAAGAAAGAAAGAAAGAAAGAAAGAAAGAAAGAAAGAAAGAAAGAAAGAAAGAAAGAAAGAAAGAAAGAAAGAAAGAAAGAAAGAAAGAAAGAAAGAAAGAAAGAATTAATTACTGGTATTGATAAGACCCGGTTTGAATAATTGGTACTGATAATAGGAGCAAATTACTGTGAACATCATCCTTAAATATACTAATAAAGAAATGTAACAATAATATAGTTAAATTATTGGTGTATTGGCACAGATCATAATTAATGTTACCGTTAATTAATGCTACCAGATGCTAATTAATGGCACTGTTTATCATTCTAACATACAGGCAAGCCTATCAGAGTGGCATTTAGCATTATTGATACTGATAATAAGACCCCTTATTGGAAAAGCCATCAATAATGATAGTTACACTTCTGTATTCGTGTTGAAAGAGTTGCATCAGCCTTGCTGGTCCTGGATCTGATAATAATCGGGGACATTAACTGATTATTAACTGATAATAACCAACAGCATTGCACATGGTACCGCTGGCAGAACTAATAAGGCAGATTGACGCTGACCATATATTGAAGGTAATAAACCGGTGATCAGAGGACTAATATCGACCCAACCAGAAGGATATTGCGACCCGCGGTTGCAGCATTAGGGCCGGGACAATTTCAGCCCGGGACAGCACCCCTTTGGCACGGGTTGGCGCAGCCAGGGATAACTGGCGCTCATTGCAAGCCCCTCACCACCACCACCCCCTTTGCAGAACGAGGGGCGCCCCCAACGCGTGCCCGCGTCTGCGGTGCATTCGCACGAGATCCAGGGCTGCACCCGGGTCTACTCACCCGCAGCAAAGCCGCCGCTGCCGGGCTCGGGGGCTGCGGCCAGAGGGAGGAGGAGGAGGAGGAAGAAAAAGAAGAGAGCCGCCCAGGGATGAGGCTCTGCCATGGCTAGGTCAGCCTCGCCGCGACTGAGACCCTCAACGCAGCCGAAGCCCCGCCCAGGGGCGGAGTCACAGGCCACAACAAACACGCCCTCGCCTCCCACGCGGCGGGCTCAGGTGGTAGAGTCCTCTCCGCAGGGGGGCGGCTGTACCACTTCAGGCTGCAGCTAAAACTGCTCTCTCTGTGCTTTTCCTCTTGTTTTTTAGGGCACAGGCGTCAAACTCGCAGCCCTCCAGATGTTATGGACTACAGTTCCCATTCTGGCAGGGGATGATGGGAACTGTAGTCCATAACATCTGGAGGGCACGAGTTTGATACCTGTGTTTTAGAGTGGTAGAGTTGTCAGCACTGGGTTTGGAAATACCTGGCGATTTGAATCACCTCCAGGTATTTTTTTTGGGGGGGGGGGGTCTAGTTTCCTGGCCAAGATCACCCCCAATCTCCAGCTGCCCAAATATCTCCAGGTAGTCCCCAGCCCACTCACCTGTTAACCTCTTTTGAGCCCAGCCTGAAGAGAGTCACCTTTCCTTCACCTGAAAAGAAGGCACGATCTAGTTTGGGTTGTGTATGAGAAAGAGGGGAAGGGGGGTGGAGGGAGAGACAAGCCACAATGCGGACATTTAGGAGGAGCCAAAATCAATTTTCCTCCACCTGCAGTGATTTGATACATACTCTGCAGTAAACTCTTGTCAATGTCTGTTTATGACACTAAAGGTGAGCTGCTCGGTTTGAGAGTCCCTGCCGTCATATATATCCAAAATGCTTAGCCAGGTGGTTTTTACAAAGAATGCCACACAGGCAATTTTTGATCTCCCGTTGCACTATTTGTTAAGAGTTGTAACAAGTAGCATTTTACAAATAGCACCCAGGTATGTTCTATTGCTGCCCAGCAGATACATCTGGGTATTGAGCCCATGAATAACGCACACATTTGCAGAGCATCGCTTTATCGGTCAGGTCTAGTCAGTCAGAGGTTTAGGTACAATTCTGCTTTTATGAACCGGCGGGTTTTCTTAGCTCTTATAGGGCCCTTCCGCACACGCAGAATGATGCACTTTCAATCCGCTTTGCAGCTGGATTTATTGTGCGGAATAGCAAGACCCGCTTGCAGACAATTGTGAAAGTGGATTGAAAGCGAATTATTCCGCATGTGCAGAAGGGGTCCTAGTTAGGTGACAAATGCATTGCATGCTATTCCTTCACGCAAACATATTTTTAAAACGGCAGCTATGACTAACCCCCCCAACCCATATAATTCAGTAGCAGAGGCTTATGGCTTGGATGACGACGTAGGCATAATCTTTTGTTTTGATAGCTGCAGGGTTATTTTTACTCATATCCCAACCCATCTTCGCTCAAGTAGGAACTCTGGCATAGCCTTGAAATAAACCGGGTTTAGCAAAAAAACAAAGCAATTAGATGAAGAAGAAGAGGAGGAGTTTGGATTTATATCCCCCCTTTCTCTCCTGCAGGAGACTCAAAGGGGCTTACAATCTCCTTGCCCTTCCCCCCTCACAACAAACACCCTGTGAGGTAGGTGGGGCTGAGAGAGCTCCGAGAAGCTGTGACTAGCCCAAGGTCACCCAGCTGGCATGTGTGGGAGTGTACAGGCTAATCTGAATTCCCCAGATAAGCTTCCACAGCTCAGGCGGCAGAGCTGGGAATCAAACCCGGTTCCTCCAGATTAGATACGCGAGCTCTTAACCTCCTACGCCACTGCTGCTCCTGGGTTAATTCCAGACTGGTCTTTGCTATTTTTTTGCTGAGAAATCCTTTTCAGCATGAAAGCAGTTTAAAACATCTCGTCTCAAGAATGAGACGGTAGTTCCTCTGTATTAATTAAAAAAAAAGGTTTTGAGAAGGAATCTGCGAAGCTGTGTTTTCAGAGGTCAAATTCAACTGAAAACATCACTGGAGCAATTAAAACTTGACAAAACAACCTAAAAATCTTCACGGCCAATATTTTTAGAAAATCACTGGGAGGCGGTAGTTTAGAATTTGGCCTGAATTTTCTAATATCCGATTTATGCCTTCCTTGGGATAGCATCACCAAACGGCAGGGTCAAATGCAATTCTTATCAGAAGAGTTTAGATTTATACCCCACCTTTCTCTCCTGCTTACAAGCTCCTTTCCCTTCCTCTCCCCACAACAGACACCTTGTGAGGTGGGGTGGTTGAGAGAGTTCTGAGAAAACTGTGACTAGCCCAAGGTCACCCAGCAGGAATGCAGAAACACATCCGGTTCACCAGATAAGCCTCTGCCACTCAGGTGGAGGAGTGGGGAATCAAACCCGGTTCTCCGGATTAGAATCCACCTGCTCTTAACCACTACACCACGCTGGCTCTCAACTGGATCTACACATTTGGTCCCTTCTAGTGAGTCAGCTTTGACTATGTGGAAGATTTACTAACTTATTATTCATTATTTTAAACACCGCTTATGTATTTGTTTATTTTACTATGCATTTCTTTGTGTTTTATTTTATTCATGCACAGTGTTAAATCTGTTTTAAAGTTTTGACCGTTCATCACCCCGGAGACCCTGAACTGGGACAGAAGTCGTATTAAAATGTTTCAAATAAACCGTCATGAAAAGCAGGATAAATGATTTCCGTCAGGTTCGGACGAGTTTGCTTTTCATCTGTGCTACTGTGACCTTTTTGCCGACGTAACATCTGAAAATGTATTCCAGTCCTTAAGCTCTTCTTCTTCCACCCCTTTTTAAAAAAACATCCGATTTGCCGTTCCGACGCACTGCTCCGAGTGGTTATAAATGTCAAGCCGACTGGCTTCCTTCCGCATTAGCATAGCAGACGCCACGAAAGCACGACAAACTTCTGACAGCATCGTTTTTTAAAAGTTTTTTATTGTGCAATAAAAAAAAGAAGAATTAAAGATGGAAAGAAACCAAGTGAAGGAGGGCAGGAATAATTCGCTTCAATGGTATAACGAGCTGAATCGGTGCGTAGAATTTCTGGCTCCTTCCACGCCCATGTGCACATATCTCAAATTCTGTACAAACAGACCCTTTTCTCCCACCTTCCGGGGCCTTGGTTTATTTATCTTTTTCTCTCTGCTCTTTCTCTTTCTTTTCGCGCTCGGCTTTCGCTTCCTCCTCTTCGTGCTTCTTGATCAACACCTCCACTTCTTTTTGCTTTAAAACCCTGATTACTGTCTTCCCATTCTCTCGCGTGAGGGTTGCAATTTCAACTAAAACAAAAATGCGTTTAGTTTCAGGCGGGGAACCGTGATAAGTCCGCAGCGGCAGCGTCTGGTAACACCCCAAAGACAACATTTCCCAGAGCACGGTTTTAAGTTTTACCGTGAAGTTTACATTTTTTGGATCAGATCGCTGAAGGAGACAGGTTTGTAAACCCCATAAAGAAGTACTTTATGGGTGATAACGGATTTAATTTTCAATTATACTGAGCATAAGCAAAACTGTCAGCTGTTAAGAAGAGTTTGGATTTATATTCCCACTTTCTCTCCTGTAAGGAGACTCAAAAGGGGCTTACAATCTCCTTTCCCTCCTTCCCCCCTCACAACAAACACCCTGTGGGGTGGGTGGGGCTGATAGAGCTCCGAAGAACTGTGACTAGCCCAAGGTCACCCAGCTGGCATGTGTTGGAGTGCACAAGCTAATCAGGTTCACCAGATAAGCCTGCACAGCTCAAGTGGCAGAGTGAGGAATCAAACCCAGTTCTCCGGATTAGAATGCACCTGCTCTTCGCCACTGCGCCACACTGGCTCTCCAAAGACTCTGTTCTCGCCAAAGAAAAGGCTGGAACCAATTATGACTGCGCCTTAAATCTTCTGAGAAGGGGAAAGACAGGGGGATGAAGAAATTGCTTTGCTCACCTTTCTCTGCAGACAGCTTACTAACGTCCATGGTCTTGTTCAGGACTTTGACAGCTAAAGCGAGTGCGGATTTCAAAGTCATGTCTCCCTCTTTGTAGTCCTGCTTCAACATTGAGACAGCTGCCTGTTTAAGAAAAGAAAAGAAAAGAAGAAGAGTTTGGATTTATATCCCCCCTTTCTCTCCTGCAGGAGACTCAAAGGGGCTTACAATCTCCTTGCCCTTCCCCCCTCACAACAAACACCATGTGAGGTGGGTGGGGCTGAGAGAGCTCCGAGAAGCTGTGGCTAGCCCAAGGTCACCCAGCTGGCGTGTGTGGGAGTGCACAGGCTAATCTGAATTCCCCAGATAAGCCTCCACAGCTCAGGCGGCAGAGCGGGGGATCAAACCCAGTTCCTCCAGATTAGATATACGAGCTCTTAACCTCCTACGCCACTGCTGCTCCTCCAATTTTCTTCCTGCTCTTATTTTCTTCCTGGCCGACGCGAGGCCATTGGGAGAAGCGAAGCTCAAATTAACAAACGCAGAAGAAACGCTGTGCAATTCTCCCCCCAAAATGTAAACACTGCAAACGACATTAACTGAAGGAAAGCTAACTTACGGCGCTGTTGTTTCCGATGCATGTGGCTTTCCACCCGCCGTAGTTTCCGCTGGGATCACTCTGATACAGCTGGAACCCGTAATGTTTATCCCAGCCGATGTACAGCAGCGAGACCCCAAAGGGACGTTTTCCTGCCAAAGACAAGGTCACGGCAGATTCAAACTGAGCAGCAAACAAACAAACAAACAAACGAGAGTTGCCCCATCGGTCACCACAACCTGCTCGGAGCTGAGGATCAAGAAACGGCAAAATCCTTTCCTGTGAACTGAGATTTAATAGGCTGCTCTGTCGTGCTTAAGATAAACACTAAATAAACCCCTCATTGTTTCTTTCTAAGATGTGAAGCGCAAGGGGACCTTTGCGGGGTCTCGGCTTTTGTGCGGGACGGCAATGCTCAACGGTGATAAGCCTGCAATTTCTCTACAGTTTCTTTAAAAACAATAACAACACCTTAAAAGCCTGGGCGAATAGGAAGGTCTTCACCGGACACAACAACCCACAAAGGGTTGGCACTTGGCGAATTTCCAAGGGGAGGCTGTTCTATAGTTTGGAACCAGCCTTGGGGAAATCCCTCCTGTGGATTCCCTCACCCTGCACCGCAGGAAGGCACCACCGGGAGAGCCCCATTGCTTGACCTCAGTGCACAGGCAGGTTCATATGGGTGCAGATTTCACACACACAAAGCCTTTATTGGCATCATACAGTAAAACATTTTGTAACCAGAAACATTTTACAACCAGAATAACATAGATACAGCTCAAATAACCATCATTTAATATAAAAATCTCCCTTAGCAGATGTACCAATTATATCCAACAGAAACTTGGCAACTAATTCAGAAAAATCCTGATTTGATCCATCCAGGAAATACTTTATCCTTTGATCATCTGTCATATCTACATTAAAGGATGTAAACAATGGTCGATGCTTATACCTTAAGTATTCCCTATTTGGACAGTGAAACTTGATATGCTCTAGTGTTTCTACTTGTATGCTGTTGCAAGGGCATAATCTTTCGGTCTTTGGTATTTTTTGGAATCGACCCTCGAGTAAGGCAGATGGCAAAATATTGAATCTTGCTAAAGAGAATGCACGTCTTAATCTAAAATTAATCATATGGGTGAAGATGCTCCTTCAGATAGAACAAGAAGAGTTTCGATTTATATCCCCCCTTTCTCTCCTGTAAGGAGACGCAAAGGGGCTTGCAATCTCCTTTCCCTCCCCCCACCACAACAAACACCCTGTGAGGTAGGTGGGGCTGAGAGAGCTCCGAAAAACTGGGACTAGCCCAAGGTCATCCAGCCGGCATGTGTTGGAGTGCACAAACTAATCTGGTTCCCTAGATAAGCCTCCACAGCTCAAGTGGCAGAGTGGGGAATCAAACCCGGTTCTCCAGATTAGAGTGCACCTGCTCTTAACCACTACATCACGCTGGGTCACCTGACATGAATCATGCTCAGGCTATTAAAGCGAATGGTATAAACTGTTTACGATGCCTTTGCTGCGGGGAAGGTTTACTTACCCCCAAACTGTGTGTAAGCTTGCTTGATATCACATAGGGCGGTGACCAGCTGCTCGCAAGGGATCGGCTCCTGGTACTGCAACAGATATCTAAACGACATTTAGGAATATCCCGATTCAGATGCGAAGATTCCCAGGCAGTTTTCCAAGCATTTTAATTCAGATAACATTTGAATGTGACAGAAACAAAAGCCCGTTAATTGAGGTTCCACATCAAGGCCCCAATAAAGATTTCAGGGCAAAACTGTTTTCCCCCCTCCGGATTAAGGGCCCGGGAGCTCTGCTGAGATAACAAGGTCATCTTTTCTATTTTCTCCATCCTCCTCTGTAGCGTCTGTAGTTCTACGGAGAGCTCTGCCACAGCCTCAGCAAAAATATGTTAATCTGCAGAGGAACTGCTATGCGATACAGGCGGTCTGTCGCAGCGCTAAGTCCTGCCGTACAAACCGCCGCCCTCAAAAGTCCTTTTGAGTTTCTCAAAGTCATTAAAGGCCGAGCCAAAACCAGACGGCTAATTTGAGTTTCATGTTTTGCCGAGGTCTGGGGAGCTTTTCATTGTTGCTTTGTTCAACACCTTTCCTGAGAACCTGCATTGATTTCCTGCCAATCTGGGTCAGCCGGTCCCTGGAGCGGGCTCTAATGGCCAGAGGAGAGCTGTCAAGGGCTGTGACGGGTCCGAAACCCCCACCAAAGAGAAAGGGACAGACCTGTGCTCCGCAAAGCTCTCCAGCCGTGTAAACAAAGTGCTGACCAACCTGTGAGTTAATCCCCCCCATGAAAATATCTGATGATACAGAGCTGAACTGAGCTAGCTTCCCTTTCTACATGAAGAAGAAGAAGCGTTTGATTTATATCCCCCCTTTCTCTCCTGTAGGAGACTCAAAGGGGCTGACAATCTCCTTGCCCTTCCCCCCTCACAACAAACACCCTGTGAGGTAGGTGGGGCTGAGAGAGCTCCGAGAAGCTGTGACTAGCCCAAGGTCACCCAGCTGGCGTGTGTGGGAGTGCACAGGCTAATCTGAATTTCCCAGATAAGCCTCTACAACTCAAGTGGCAGAGCAGGGAATCAAACCCAGTTCCTCCAGATTAGAATGCACCTGCTCTTAACCACTATGCCACTGCTGAAGTGTATACCCTCCTCCAGCACATGTGATTTTCAACTTCCCCCTCCAGTTTACACTTACACAAGACTGACTCAACTGGGCTGGGAGCATGTGTCTTTGGGGCTATTTTGGGGATGACACATACTTTCTTGGGAAAGCAGAGGTGTGGGTAGAGTATTAGACGGAGAAGAGTTTTGGATTTATATCTTCCCTTTCTCTCCTGAATGGAGACTCAAAGGGGCTTACAATCTCCTTTCCCTCCCTCCCTCCCAACAAACACCCTGTGAAGCGGGTGGGGCTGAGAGAGCTCCGAAAACTGTGACTAGCCCAAGGTCACCCAGCTGACATGTGTTGGGAGTGCACAAGCTAATCTGGTTCACCAGATAAGCCTCCACAGCTCAAGTGGCAGAGCGGACAGTCAAACCCGGTTCTTCAGATTAGAATGCACCTGCTCTTAACCACTACACTGCGCTGGCTCTCAAATAGTCTAAATGTTTCTGAGCTCTTACCTTTGCGCTATCAGCCTCAGCTCATTGGTCAGCACGTTGGCGTCTGAAGTAATGCCGGCCACGCTGCACGCCATGTCCCTGGAAGACACAAACTTCGTGCGCTCAGACCCCCAGTTTTAGGGTCCTGTTTGCCAAGCAAAGGGGCACCCCTTTTCATAATACTGCAGTAAAATAAGCATGAGCCGCTGCGCCACAAAGCAAGTCTTATGCAAATCATCCCAATGAGCGGGATAGGTGAAAACGACAGTCACGTCTGAAGAAGTTGCATTAGAAGAATTCTTCATGTAAACAGAGGGGAAAAGCTATCCTGGTCGGAAGGGGCTGAGCAGACTGGCAAAATGTGCAACTCACAATAATGATAAGAGAAAATTTGTTCCCACCAGGCTGAAGACTAAAAAATCACAGGATATTTTATAACATCATAGCAATGTTTAAGAATTATTTCAAAGGAATTTTGTACAATACATAGGAACACAGTAAATTATTTTCTTTTTTAACCCATAACAGCAACAGCTAGCCAGAATCTAGATAATTACTGGCCTCGTGAAAACTTCAAGGCTGTTAAGCAAAAAACGGATTTTTAAAAATCAATGCTCTAACATATAATCACGTCGAGGGCGCGCTCTGCAAAATTGTTTTTTTCTTATGCCTCTTGCCTCACCCTAGGGTGAGAAAAAACAATTTTGCAGAGCGCAACCCCAACGTGATTATATGTTAGAGCATTGAGAAAAAAAATCCCTGTTTTTTGCTTAACAGCCTTGAAGTTTTCACGAGGCCAGTAATTATCTAGATTCTGGCTAGCCGTTGCTGTTATTGTGTTAAAAAAGAAAAAAAATTACTGTGTTCCTATGTATTGTGCAAAATTGCTTCCAAATAATTCTTAAACATTGCTACGATGTTATAAAATACCTTGTGATTTTTTAGTCTTCAGCCTGGTGGGTACAAATTTCCTCTTATCATTATTGTGGGTGTACCTTCCCCTTAATCTTAAGTATGAAAATGTGCAACTCAGCACGGAAAAGAGGCAAGAAACAAAAGACCCACGGTCTCCGATACCTAAATTGCCACGGCTCCTAGAAATTCAGCTGGAAACTGCTGCCGCGTATGCAAAAAAGCCTTCGGCTGCGTTTCTTCTCTTGGAAAGCGCTCTGCGCTTCCTGACTAGTCCTAACAAAATGCTTCTCTGGCTGAATTTAAGATATCTGCTGCTCCAGCTTGCGTGTGGAGGAGAGGGGTTAATCTAAGGTGTGTGGATTTAGGAAATGAAAAAAACAAGGGCAGATACAAATAACCAGCATGTAATATCAGAGAGGGGGCGTAGCTGCATCAGCTTCTGACAGGAACGGATTTTCAGGAAGTCGCTGAAGACTGAAAAGTGACAGAATAAAGCTTTTGTTTAAATAAGGACATAAGCAGTAGCCTGCTGGATCAGACCAGAGTCCATCTAGTCCAGCACCCTGCTACTCGCAGTGGCCCACCAGGTGCTTTTGGGAGGTCACGTGCAGGAGGTGAAAGAAATGGCCTTCTGCTGCTGCTGCTGCTCCCGAGCATCTGGTCTGCTAAGGCATTTGCAATCTCAGATCAAGGAGGATCAAGATTGGTAGCCATACATTGACTTCTCCTCCACAAATCTGTCCAAGCCCTTTTTAAAGCAATCCAGGTTAGTGGCCATCACCACCTCCTGTGGCAGCATATTCCAAACACCAATCACACGTTGTGTGAAGAAGTGTTTCCTTTTATTAGTCCTAATTCTTCCCCCCAGGATTTTCAATGTATACAGTTTCAATGTATGTAATACAAATACAAATACAATACCTTTAATGGCATATAAAAAGTGGTAAAATGCAAATTATATTAAAACCAATTGACTAAAATTTACACAAAGGTTTCACCCTTGATCCAAGTGCCTTTGTTAAAAACCTGGCAACTGATTCAGTAGTGTGGGGATGATGGTCACTAAGCAAGTATGAAACTATTTCCTTGTCTGATCTCACTGAAAATTTCTTCAAGATGGCCTCGAGAAAAAGCAACCGATAGACTGCCAAATCTTTACAATGAAGGAGCACGTGTTCAGTTGTTTCGGGTAGGCCCGCTGCGCAGGAACAAGTCCTGTTCTCCTGTGGGATGCCATGGTATCTGCCTCTTGTTTGGGCAGTCGGTAGCACATTAAGCCGAGCAAGCATAAAATATCTACGGAGATGTGGATTGATTAAATTACTCAGATATTTAGCCATAAAACCCGGCAATGGTGGTGAAATGCCATAAAATGTGGGAGAACAAGTTCTGCAGGCTCCAGCTGTGAGAAGCTGCCCTTCAATGTCAAGAGTACTGCTTGTTTCAAAACTCCGAAAGCCTGTCTTCGGCCCATCAGTAGGAGTTGGTCAAAAGATACACCTATGTTGTTTATTTGATTGATAATTTTGGTGTGCCAGGTGGAGTGGAAGGGGGCGCTTAACAGGAGATATGTCAGACTGCCCGGAGGGCTCTAAAATGAAGGCTAAGCCAGTATTTAAACAAAGAAAGCCAAACCCAGGAAAAATCGCCTTGGTCTCCGGTTTCTAAACAAAGAACTTGGTATCGTGACTGAGTTGGGAAGACCCAATAAACGACGAAAAAACAAAGATTGAACACTCTCTAATTTCTCAGCGGTTTTTGCTCCCCAGATTGGAGCTCCGTAAAGTAATTGTGGCAGTAGTTTTAACTGAAAAACTTCCATTGCGGCAGGAAAAAATTGACCGCCTCTGGTGTGAAAAAATCTGGATATTGCCAACACTTTGGTTTTACTTGTATTGAGAGTCTGGTGGATATGAGAGGTCCAGGTTAAGGAATGGTGGAAGGTGATTCCTAAATATCTGTATGAATGGACCTGTTCAATCAATGTACCGTTTATTTTCCACGTGCTGAGTTTTTTTGAATTCGAAAAAATCAGCACTTTGGATTTGTTGTAATTAATCGACAGGGCACTGTTTGTGCAGTACGTCGCAAAGGCTTGAAGCAGTCTTTGCAGGCCCACCTTGGACTAACACAGTGTCGTCTGCATAGAGCAGTGCACATGTGTATGTAATACAGGAGGTGATCTGCACGACTAAGGCAACTGCCCACATTCATTAAAAAAATCATTGAGCCTCTGGTAGTGAATGGGCCTGTATCAATGCCAACATATCAACAGTTACATAGACTGGAAAATGACTCTTCTTCCAGTAACGAACATCAGTTCTAGATGCATCTTTCATTTACCGATTTCATTTACACCCTGCCTTTCTTGCCCGCGGGGACTCAAAGCAGGTTACAGCATTCTCCTCTCCTACATTCACCCTCCCAACAACCCTGTGAGGTATGCTAGGTTGAAAATGAGGTGACAGGCCCAGGACCCATTGCAGAGGTAGGACTCGAACACGGATCTCCCGGAATCTAGTCTGACACCCCAAGCACAATGCTACGCTGGAAACAACCGCAAAAGTTAAAGAGAAACACCCAGAGCAAAAGTTGAACGAGAGAGGAAGAAGAAGAGGAGGAGAAGAGTTTGGATTTATATCCCCCCTTTCTCTCCTGTAGGAGACTCAAAGGGGCTTACAATCTCCTTGCCATTCCCCCCTCACAACAAACACCCTGTGAGGTAGGTGGGGCTGAGAGAGCTCCGAGAAGCTGTGACTAGCCCAAGGTCACCCAGCTGGCGTGTGTGGGAGTGCACAGGCTAATCTGAATTCCCCAGAGAAGCCTCCACAGCTCAGGCGGCAGAGCTGGGAGTCAAACCCGGTTCCTCCAGATTAGATACACGAGCTCTTAACCTCCTACGCCACTGCTGGAGGAAAAAACAACAATCGAAATTCGAATGCTCAAGTCTTATCTAGGTGCGACAAATTCCGCAACTGTGGCATCAATTGGGGTTTGCCGCTTGTATTTACACCAGAGGCGTAGCAAGGGGGGAAAGTGCTCAGTGTACCAGTGCACCCTCCACACCCCCACAGAGGCGTGCACCCGGTGCGTTGCGTCACACCCCCGTCCCCTTGGAGCTACGCCTCTGATTTAAACAACTGTAAAGTTGCAGACTTACTCATTCAGCTTGTATATTTTCTCCGAAAAGAAGACCTCATCCAGAAGTTTGTGGATGTTGCGACGCTCAGCGGCCAGTAAGACTCCATCGTTTGCTAGAATTCCTAGGCAGGTGCCCGCGTGCCCAATGGCTTCCATCGCATACTCCACCTGGTAGAGGCGACCTACAGAGGCGATTGCAAGAACAACGGAGACTCGTCATTTCACGCCACGGAGACGGCCAGACTCGAATGTCTTCCATTGGGGTCCTGAGAGTTTGGAAGGACTGAGTGCTTTGATTGCGTGTTCCTGCATTGCAGGGGGTTGGACTTGATGGCCCTTGGGGTCTCTTCCAACTCTGTGATTCTAACTTCGCCAGGTTCAGAAACACCGAGTTACAGACAGGAGACGGCTGTTTTCAGAACGAACGTCGGCGCAAAATAACTATGCATCAAATGCATATTGCTGCAGGTTATGGAGTCCGCGTCCAAATGGCGTTCAGCTGAACAGAGTCGGTTATTATAAACATCTCAAATTATGCTGCATTGAGTGAGGAAAGTCAAGGAAAGCTCTCGCTTGTGGTGATGGTAACAGCAGAAGACAATTTATAGCACAGTAAGAGATCGAGCTGCGGCCAGAAAGCCTCCAGACCCAATCTCGTCACAAGCATGAGCTTGTCAGATTGTCTTATGTATTTGTTCCATTTACACTCCCCCCTACACCGAAGCCCCAACCCACTGTTCATTCAGCTCCACATCTCTAAAGAGGCGACAAGTCTTCCCTAACGGGGCTGCGGTTTGGATTACTGACAAGATGTACGCAAAGTGTTTTGAGTGCTACATAAACACAAGGTTATTGTTTTGTGAACCACAAATAAGTGAGCGCTACAACAGGACGTACCCTCTGGGGAGAAGATGGTGGTTCTTGAATCATATCTTCGGGACTGCAAAAAAGAATGTGTTTTTCTGTTACTCGATTTTTGAAGCGTGACGGTTTCTTTTCAACAAGCGCAACACTCATTAGATTTATTTCTAGCCCTCTGACCATAAAAGACTCTTGAACCAGCTTAAAATATTTTTAAAGGGCCCCCCACACCGTCACATGGCTCTGAAGACGGCAGCAATAAACGCAGGCGAAACGTTAGGGACAAAAACCACCAGACCACAGCCATACACCTTGAAAAACACACAACAGACAACAATATTTTATCTTCCACTCTCTATAACACATTCCCACGCTCCCAATCTGTTAGCACCCTGCTGGTTTGCTAGACTCCCAACAAAATTCCAAGGACAGGACTCAACGCCTAAAATGATGCCTGTGAAGACTCACAAGCTGGCGACTGACAGGGGAAAACTTTCAAAACGAGGACAAATGTACTCACCATGTTGCTCCCAGGCTATGTTCTGCTGCAAAAACAAAAAGAAGACAAAACATAGTAACATTTTACCTTAACGGCATCTCACATACACTTGCTAGATTTTTTTAAATTGCTTAGCTAGGAACAAATACTGCTCTTGCTGTGAAAGGGCTCAATTGAATAATAGTTTTGTTCTACTATATTACCCTAATGTATCGCGCTTATACTCCTCAAGCAGTTCCCACAACTTCAGATCCTCTGAAGATGCCAGCCACAGATGCAGGCGAAACGTCAGGAGAGAATGCTGCTAGAACATGGCCATACAGCCCGGAAACCACACAGCACCCCAGTGATTCTGGCCGTGAAAGCCTTCGACAATACATAGTTCCCACAACAACAGATATCTAAGAAGTTGAGGCTTTCCCAACAGTTTCCCTGAGCCAATACGAGCATTGCCAGCTAAATTTCTAAGAGATTAACTGCTGATTATAAAACCCCAAAACTTGAAGAGCATGGTCAGTTTAAAAAAAAAGATAAATAAAAACTGACAACCCACTCATACATACATCAAGAACATTCTCCACTTCTTAAAATGTGCTTGGGACTTTTTCTTTAAACTTTAGGAGAGCTATTTGATCACTGAAGAAAAAACCAAATCCATGTAATACCCTTTAAGAGTTTGGATTTACACACCACCTTTCTCTCCTGTAAGGCGACTCAAGGTGGCTTACAAGCTCCTTTCCCTTCCTCTCCCCACAAGAGGAAGAGTTTGAATTTATATCCCCCCTTTCTCTCCTGCAGGAGACTCAAAGGGGCTTACAATCTCCTTGCCCTTCCCCCCCTGGTGAGGTAGGTGGGGCTGAGAGTGTTCTGAGAGAACTGTGACTAGCCCAAGGTCACCGAGCAGGAATATATGAGTGCGGAAACACATCTGGTGCACTGGATAAGCCTCCGCCACTCAAACCTGGTTCTCCAGATTAGAATCCACCTGTTCTTAACCACTACACCACGCTGGCTCTCCTAAGATGACAGGGCTACTGTCCAAGAAAGCAATTTGGTACTGTGACTATTTTGTTCCTAGAATTTTGAAGACTGTACTAGCTACAATTATAGAATGTTTTCCAGGGAATGACTGTATGTAAAAACAGTCTGCGAACAAAACACACATACAAATCCCAGACCTGGAAACTCTGCTGCCTAATGCGGTAAGAATGGAAGTTGTCTACGCTGGAACAACTGGTAGTAAGACTCTTCTTGCCTATTTAGAATCATGCAATCACAGTTTCGAAGACTACTTAAGTTACACAACGGAGTTCTGGCAGACACTAAGCTTTGGCCACAACACCGAAAAACAAAACACAAACGTTCAACTATACAGGGATTTCAATATGCTAAATGCGATCATTGTGATGATTCGGCAGGGGGTAAAAATCCTTCTTTGTCATGACGCTGAAACATTTCAAGAAGCAAGGAGACCGGTCTCTGAAGAGAGACGTCAAAAGTGTCGCTGTAGCATTTTAGCAGAACGTTCCTTCTTTCAGAACGTGGAAGCCCTGCAGTAATATACCAATGTAGGCTGGTAAATTTCATTCACAGCACGCAACTGACATGAAGACGAAAGCACAGATGACAAACTTTCTTACGAATGTGTGTTTTTGATGACGCCGAATTGCTACCAGCGCAGCAAAGAGTGGTGAAAACGCTGCTTGCGCAAGATTCAAACACAAAGCGATGGGTGAAGTTAGGAGTCTAACTGGCAAAAGGCCGGAACATACAGGGTTGGGGGTGGAAACAGCGCCATCGTCACGGCACACTTAATGGTGACCCGGAAGAGACTTTACCGTTGCCTGCCTGAGTAGTGACCCTCGATGTCCGGGGGGCGGGGGTGGGGTCTCCCATCCAAGCACCAACCAGGGCTGACCTTGCTTAGCTTCCTAGCCAGGTCAGCACTATTCCAGCTCAATTAAACCCCAATACAAACAATGATAATGTTTGTATTTATTTTATATTTTACATTTGTGCTCTGCCAACCTCCCAAGGGACTCGAGACGGTTCACATTATCGATACAGAACAAAAATGCAATAATATAAAAACGATTCAAAAATAGAAACGTTAAAACCAGTTGCATAATGTTGCACAGGTGAGGAGCTCTGTTAGGAACCCTGACAGCCAGATCCTACACAAGTTTACACATAAGTAGATCCCACTGAGCTCAGTGGTTTTTATTTCCATGCCAGCAGAAAGATTTCTGCCTCCGATTTGGGATCGCTCATGAACCAATGGTATGGCTTCCACAGAAACGCCCTGTGTGTTCCGGGGCCAGTCTGTTAGGATCCAAATGACCACATTCCCCGCCTGAGGTCTTTACTCATCTACTATATTCAAAGCAGCACCTGCTGAACTCCTGCCTGCCTGCTAAGCAAAAGACACAGGGGGGTCCAGGATGGGGAGGGGAGAGGAATGTGAAGCTTGAACACCCAAAGCAGCACCTATTGGGCTCCCACCTATCTACTAAGTCTGAATACCCAAAGCAGAACCTATTAGGCTACTACCTGCCTGCTAAGTTTGAGCACCCAAAGCAGCACCTATTGGGCTACTACTTGCCTACGCTTGAGCACCTAAAGCAGCACCTGTTGGGCTACTACTTGCCTAAGCTTGAGCACCTAAAGCAGAACCTGTTGGGCTACTACCTGCCTGCTAAGTTTGAGCACCCAAAGCAGCACCTATTGGGCTACTACTTGCCTAAGCTTGAGCACCTAAAGCAGCACCTGTTGGGCTACTACCTGCCTGCTAAGCTTGAGTACCCAAAGCAGCACCTGTTGGGCTACTACTTGCCTGCTAAGCTTGAGCACCCAAAGCAGCACCTATTGGGCTACAACTTGCCTAAGCTTGAGCACCCAGGGCTACTACCTGCCTGCTAAGCTTGAGCACCCAAAGCAGCACCTATTGGGCTACTACTTGCCTAAGCTTGAGCACCTAAAGCAGCACCTGTTGGGCTACTACTTGCCTAAGCTTGAGCACCTAAAGCAGCACCTGTTGGGCTACTACCTGCCTGCTAAGTTTGAGCACCCAAAGCAGCACCTATTGGGCTACTACTTGCCTAAGCTTGAGCACCTAAAGCAGCACCTGTTGGGCTACTACCTGCCTGCTAAGCTTGAGTACCCAAAGCAGCACCTGTTGGGCTACTACTTGCCTGCTAAGCTTGAGTACCCAAAGCAGCACCTATTGGGCTACAACTTGCCTAAGCTTGAGTACCCAAAGCAGCACCTGTTGGGCTACTACCTGCCTGCTAAGCTTGAGTACCCAAAGCAGCACCTGTTGGGCTACTACTTGCCTGCTAAGCTTGAGCACCCAAAGCAGCACCTATTGGGCTACAACTTGCCTAAGCTTGAGCACCCAGGGCTACTACCTGCCTGCTAAGCTTGAGCACCCAAAGCAGCACCTATTGGGCTACTACCTGCCTGCTAAGCTTGAGCACCCAAAGCAGCACCTATTGGGCTACTACCTGCCTGCTAAGCTTGAGCACCCAAGCAGCACCTATTGGGCTACTACCTGCCTGCTAAGCTTGAGCACCCAAAGCAGCACCTATTGGGCTACTACTTGCCTGCTAAGCTTGAGCACCCAAGCAGCACCTATTGGGCTACTACTTGCCTAAGCTTGAGCACCTAAAGCAGAACCTGTTGGGCTACTACCTGCCTGCTAAGTTTGAGCACCCAAAGCAGCACCTGTTGGGCTCCCGCCTGCCTGCTAAGCTTGAGCACCCAAAGCAGCACCTGTTGGGCTCCCGCCTGCCTGCTAAGCAACAGGCACAGGAGGGTCCAGACTGGGAAGGAGAGAGGAAGGCGAAGCGCGAGGCCCCCTCCATCCCTGCTCACCTGCAGCCAGGATGCCAAGTCATGCCCAACCAGCCAGCCAGCCCTTACGCGGGAGGAAGAGGAGGCGGGCAGGGCCCTACGGGGAGGGCTGCGGAGCCCCTGGGCCGGCCCGCCCGCCCGCCAAGACCGAGCCCCCCGAGGGGACCCGCCCGCCCCCAGGAGACCCCGCCAGCCCCGACTCACCTCGCTCGCTAAGCCGCCGGCTCCCAAAATGGCCGCCGCGCCTGCGCACTCGCCTCTGCGCGCGAGGCGGTGCTCGCGAGCCTCCCTCCCCAGCGGAGGGAGGGAGGAGCCGTTGCCGTTCTAAACCGGAAGTAGCGGCCGGCTCTAGGGATGCTAATCTCTATGGTGCGAGGGGGACGCTGGCCACGCTCGTTCCTAAGCCACGTTGCCAACCTCCAGGTGGGGCCTGGAGATCTGCCCTCCAGATGGCAAAGATCACTTCCCCTGTGCATGAGTGCCTCGTAAAGGGGGATTTGTGGCTCACTGAGGTTTTCCCCTTTCCCAAACTCCAGCACCTGCAGGCTGTATCCCCAAATCTCCAGGAATGTCCCAACCCAGAGTTGGCAACCCTAGCTGGGAAATTCCTGGCTATTTAAGAACGTTCTGGTCTGGGGTTCCCCCCCATCCCAAATCTCCATGCCTTCCCCACTTTCCAGCCCTTCCCTCTCCACCCATCCTCTTCCCCAAAGTCTGGATTCTGGTTTTTGGAAGCAGAATTAATTCTAGGATGTTGTGGGTTTTCCGGGTTGTATGACCGTGTTCCAGTAGTATTTTCTCCTGCATCTGTGGCTGGCATCTTCAGAGGATCCTCTGAAGATGCCAGGAGACCTGTGATCCTCTGAAGATGCCAGCCACAGATGCAGGAGAAAATACTACTGGAACACGGCCATACAACCCGGAAAACCCACAACATCCTAGTGATTCCAGCCGTGAAAGCCTTCGACAATACACAGAATTAATTCTATTAAGCGTACTTGCAAATTAACATCATTTATTTAATACAACTGCCATATGTACACTGATTAAATACCCCTGCTGTATGTACACTGGGACACTTTCTACTCTTTCATATACACTATATAATCCAAGATGTCCCGGTGGGTCGTTTCACGTGTATTGCTTTGCCGTCTCAAACCAGATCTTCTCCACAGCTTCCTGGCCGGTCTCAAAAAGCTTCCCTAAGTGTTTCCATCCGGTTTTGGCCGTGGTCATCAAGTACTCTTCGTTCTCCGGGTGCAGTCGAATGGTGTGGGCGGCCATCACGAGGGACTGAGCGAACCTTCCGCTCACGAGGAGAAAGAGGGCGCCTCGCTCCTCGGGGGTCAAGGGGACAACGCTTTCGAACCCCGCGAGGACGTGCCCTCCCACGCCGAGGGGGTCCTCGCTCTCGATCATCATGTACATAATGGTGATCGCGACTTCGAACACGTAATAGCCGTAGCTCATGTCGCTGAAGTCCAAAATACCAGACACGCGTGGACGTTCAGGGGAAGCAGAATTGGCGTCCAATAAGATGTTGTGGTCGTTAAGGTCTCCGTGGTTGATACCTAAACGTGGAGCAGAAAACTGAAATGCCAAACCCAGCAGCCTGTCTGGCCGTGGCCAGGAATTCCCAAATGCTTCAGAAGATGTCGATATCACCCAGGGCTTAACTAGTCTAGATCTTCTACTGCAGACTAACACAACTACCCTCTGAAACTGTCTTTGTTTTTTAATTGTGTTCCTTCCTCCAGTGGTGGGATCCAAAAATTTTAGTAACAGGTTCCCATGGTGGTGGGATTCAAACAGTGGCGTAGCGCCAATGGGGCTGGGCGTGGCACAACGGGGCCGTGGGCGGGCATTCCGGAGGCGGGGCATTAATAATTTCTCTGTTACTGTAAAAAAACTCTTACTGCAAAAAAAAGTTCCTAATTTCCAGCTGGTATCTTTCTGTCCATAATTTAAACTCATTATAGCAAGTCCTATCGTCTACTGCCAACAGAAACAACGACTGCTCCTCTAATTGACTGCCTGTCAAATACTTAATACTTTCAAATACTTAGTTTTGTTTCTAGAAATTAAAAGAAAGATACTTTCCTTAAACAAGGAACTTTACCATATTACTAAAACATGTTTTTAAAACAGCCCAACAGGGAGAATGATCCCGTTTTCTACCTTCGCTAACCAGCCACATAGGAAACAACAGGACTTTATGATTTTGGGACCTAATGGAATTTCTAATGGAAAAGCAGACCCAATTAGTAACCCCCTCTCGGCCCACACAAATAATTAGTAACCCACTCTCGGGAACTGGTGAGAACCTGCTGGATCCCACCTTTGCCTTCCTCTCTTCTCTCCCTTTTTGGTACTATATGCCCCTGGGGGTCCCCATGTGGAGAAAAGCAGCCTATAAATAAATTTATCTGGTTTGGGACTATCTAAGCTTTTCCCACCCACCCACACAAGCAAGCAAAAGAAATAGTCCTTCTGGGGTGCTTAAGTAACACTGTCGTTAATACTTACAGGGCCGGAAGCTGCTTAACTTTGGCACGATTTTCGCTCTGAATTGTTCGATGACCCACTTTACTACTTCGAGGTTTTGATTCTGGTTCAGTGCTGGAATGTACTGTTCCAGAAGAGGGACGTTAGCCAGATTCCAGATGAAGGTGCCTCTGTGAAGATGTTTTGTTAAAGGATTGTGGAATTTCTGCAGGAAAAAGAAGAAGAAGAGTTTAGATTTATATCCCCCCTTTCTCTCCTGTAAGGAAACTCAAGGTGGCTTACAATCTCCTTTCCCTCCCCCTCCCACAACAAACACCCTGTGAGGTGGGTGGGGCTGAGAGAGCTCCGAAGAACTGTGACTAGCCCAAGGTCACCCAGCTGGCATGTGTGTTGGAGTGCACAGGCTAATCTAGTTCCCCAGCTAAGCCTCCACAGCTCAAGTAGCAGAGCAGGGAATCAAACCTGGTTCTCCAGGTTAGAGTGCACCTGCTCTTAACCACTACACCGTGCTGGGATGTTTCCCTCAAATGCCACCTCTAAAACCTCACCTCGGCAAGTGTTTTATCCATCTTGGCGGCCAGCTGTCCAATATCATACAGAATGGGAGGACCCACGGGCTCAGAGGCCACCAATCGGCCTGGCAGATACGTCAAGAGTCTCACCAAGTAGCTTTGGGTGGCCGAGCCAATGTCTAAAACACAATGAGACGGACACACGTCACTCAACGAAGGAATGTTTACTTCACATACATGCTACAGGGGTCAGTGCTATCAGTCACAGACCAGGAAAGGGATTTGGGCGTCTTAGTTGATAGTTCCATGGGAATGTCAACTCAATGCATGGCAGCTGTAAAAAAGGCAAACTATGCTGGGGATCATTAGGAAAGGAATTGAGAATAAAACTGCAAAGATTGTCATGCCCTTATATAAAGCAGTGGTGCGACCGCACTTGGAGCACTGTGTCCAGTTCTGGTCGCCGCATCTCAAAAAGGATATTGAGGAGATAGAAAAAGTGCAGAGAAGGGCAACAAGGATGATTGAGGGACTGGAGCACCTTCCCTATGAGGAGAGGCTGCAGCGTTTGGGACTCTTTAGTTTGGAGAGGAGACGGCTGAGGGGGGATATAATTGAAGTCTATAAAATGATGCATGGGGTAGAAAATGTGGACAGAGAGAAATTTTTCTCTTTTTCTCACAATACTAGAACCAGGGGGCATTCATTGAAAATGCTGGGGGGAAGAATTAGGACTAATTAAAGGAAACACTTCTTCACGCAACGTGTGATTGGTGTTTGGAATATGCTGCCACAGGAGGTGGTGATGGCCACTCACCTGGATAGCTTTAAAGGGGGCTTGGACAGATTTATGGAGGAGAAGTCGATTTATGGCTACCAATCTTGATCCTCCATGATCTGAGATTGCAAATGCCTTAACAGTCCAGGTGCATGGGAGCAACAGCCGCAGAAGGCCCTTGCTTTCACATCCTGCATGTGAGCTCCCAAAGGCACCTGGTGGGTCACTGCGAGTAGCAGAGAGCTGGACTAGATGGACTCTGGTCTGATCCAGCTGGCTAGTTCTTATGTTCTTAATGGCTGCCCTCCGGAATACAGCATTCTTACCTGGAAAACACTTCTTCCTAGTGGCAGCGGGCAGCTGTATTGGTCTGTAGGAAGAGAGTTCCATTTGAGTCCAGAGAATTCCTTACCTATTGATTCAAGAAACATTATTTCACCCTTTTTGGTGAAACGCGGGGTGGCCACGGGGAAACCTTCGGCACTCAGAAACAACATGACCTGCGTCTGAGCTTCGATGAGGCCAGGATTCCGGCTGTCCTCGCAATTGGTGATTTTGAGGACGTACTCTTCCACGCCGTCTTTATCCCCTTCCCAGCAAGCGGCGCGCAAAAAGAAATTCTGATCATCGTAGCTAGGGAGCGGTTGGATTTCCGAGACGTTCAACCCGAACTCCCGTTCCACCAGGCCAACCGCTTGCGTTTCGCTGAATCCCGGCTTATTCAACATAGGAACCGCTTGGTTGGTCTGGGATGACATCGTGCTTCTAGAGAAAAATGGGACACCGGAAGGGTACATTAACAAACAACAGCAATAGCAGATGCCAAGTTTCACCGGGATGCCTGTCAGAGTTTCCCCATCCAGTAAGAAAAGTCAACAACATTTTAACATTAGAACAACAACATTAGAAAGCATCACTCCAGGGAAGATTAGAACAACATTAGAAAGCATCACTCCAGGGAAGATTTTCTTCAGACCTTCATCAACTGAAAGACAGGAAAGTTGCAGGACAGAGAGAATAATTTTTTTTTTCGAGAGCTGGAGACAGTTTGAAGGAAGGTGTGGAATCTGGGACCCATGTTCACCCCTGGCAATTGATGATGATAGCCTTTATTGGCATTCCAAAATACAATAAATACAATAAAACAATAAATACAATAAAACAATAAAACCATAAAACAATTGTCCATGAAAGACAGATAGTTACAGCAGCCATTCAGACTCTCATCAAAAGTTTAGTCCAAATGGACTCATCAAAAGTGCCATTCCTATACACCTCTCCACAGACCTGACTAAAAACCCACCAACAGAGCCCAGGCATCACAACAGCATACAGTGTCAACACTCCACTATAAAACACAGAGTTTGTTAGAGTGGCACCTAATCCTAACACAGAACAAGGGATAGGGGGCGAGGAAATGGGCAAACAATTGATTTGGCTCCCATAGGTTGCCACAGCCTTCAGTTGTCACTCACTCCATCTAGTAATCAATAACAAAACTACGACATCCCTCAATGAATCACCCACGTTTGACTTTGGGTGACCGTGACCGTGAACCCAAAGGTTGCTGGCAGATGTAGGCACTGTGTGCCAATAGCAAATAGTTAATGTGAGCAGCATTGTTGTTGTTATGATGATAGCAATCTAGTGCTTAGTGTCCATCTAGCTGCTATGCCTATAATCTTTTAAAGATATTTTGCTACGCTTTCGCAGAAGTAAGGATCAAGATTATCTAAGATTAACGGAATCCTAAGAGCATCAGTTAAATGATTGTATAGAAGTGAAGCAATGATGGGCTGGGTCATTCTGATCTTGGCAAATCTTGCACAATGAAACAGAGTGTGCTCCAGTGTCTCTACTTGGCCTGAGTTGCATGGGCATAGCCTCTTTTGTTTATCTATGCGTTGGTATCTGCCTTTAAGGAGCATAGAGGGCATTAAATTGAAACGGGCCAAGGATATTGCTCTTCTGTGCCTTGGATTGGTAAGCCAGAAAAGGTAGTTGGCTGTATGTCCTTGTTCAAAAGGGATAAGCAAATTTAGAGGAAAGCATGTTTTCCTCGCTTCAGCTATCATGTTGCAGTACTCATGTTCCAGCAGCCTGATTTTCACGCCTGGCAATTAAAAAAAATGTATATAGAAGAATGGTCAAGGGCTTAGTACAGTGGTTCTCAACCTGTGGGTCGGCACCCCTTTGGGGGTCGAACGACCCTTTCACAGGGGTCGCCTAAGACTCTCTGCATCGGTGTCCTCCATCTGTAAAATGGATAAATGTTAGGGTTGGGGGTCACCACAACATGAGGAACTGTATTAAAGGGTCGCGGCATTAGGAAGGTTGAGAACCACTGGGTTAGTAGATTAGGGTGTTGTGGGTTTTCCAGGTTGTATGGCCGTGTTCCAGTAATATTAGTAGATTCATCACAGCACCCACTCCCCCAGAAAGGGGGAAATACCACTGTAAAGTGATACTCTATTTCACAGGTGTCACACTCACGGCCCTCCAGATGTTATGGACTACAGTTCCCATCAGCCCCTGCCAGCATCATGCTGGAAGGGGATGATGGGAACTGTAGTCTATAACATCTGGAGGGCCACAAGTTTGACACCTATGCTCTATTTCAGTGATGGCGAACCTTTTTGAGACCGAGTGCCCAAATTGCAACCCAAAACCCACTTATTTATCGCAAAGTGCCAACACAGCAATTTAACCTGAATACTGAGGTTTTAGTGTAGAAAAAACGGTTGGCTCCAAGGCACGCATTTACTCGGGAGTAAGCTTGGTGGTAGTTGGTGGCTTTGCTTTGAAGCAATCGTGCAATGCTTCGAATGGGTGAATCACAACCCTAGGAGAGTTTACTCAGAAGCAAGCCCCATTGCCAGCAACCGAGCTTATTCCCAGGTAAAGAATCGTGCTTTAATTCTTCGCATGAAAATCAGTGGGGTTTAACAGTGCTTAACAGGGTTACCTACACTGAGTGCCACCTCTGGCACCCGTGCCATAGGTTCGCCACCACTGCTCTATTTCCTTCTAAGAAGCAGGGATTTACTAGAAAAACACCAGTTCTCAAAATTAAGATGGGTGACTTTTTTACTGGACGGGAAAACTTTTAACATGCATCCAGATGGAACTCTACATCTGCTATAGGGCACATAATGCCAAAGGAGCATGAAGTAGAAAAAACAACAACACACACATATGTTTGGTGGGGGTGTTGACAGCAAACTTTTATAAAGGGCCATTTTCAGGACTACCAAACTCCGGGAGTGGATGTGTGAGAGATCTCCTGAAATTACACCTTGTCTCTAGACGAGAGATCAATTCCCCTGGAGAAAACGACAGCTCTGGAAGGCGGACTCTAGGGCAGTGATGGTGAACCTTTTCGAGACCGAGTGCCCAAATTGCAACCCAAAACCCACTTATTTATCGCAAAGTGCCAACACGGCCATTTAACCTGAATACTGAGGTTTTAGTTAAGAAAAAACGGTTGGCTCCGAGGCGTGCGTTACTCGGGAGCAAGCTTGGTGGTAGTCGGTGGCTTTGCTTTGAAGCAACCGTGCAACTCTTCGAACAGGTGGATCACGACCCTAGGAGGGTTTATGCAGAAGCAAGCCCCATTGCCCGCAACCGAGCTTACTCCCAGGTAAAGGATCACGCTTTAGTTCTTCGCATGAAAATCAGTGGGGTTTAACAGCGCTTAACAGGGTTACCTACACTGCTTCCCCAAAACTAGGTCTTAGGTTTAATGCTAATAATCGAGCCCAGCGGGCCAGGCCAGCCTAGATGTGTTTGCGCGTGCCCACAGAGAGGGCTCTGAGTGCCACCTCTGGCACCCGTTGCCATAGGTTCGCCACCACCGCTCTAGGGTGTTATAGGAGCCAGCATGGTATAGTTGTTAAGAGCGATGGCTCTTAATCTGGAGAACCAGGTTCAACGCCCCACTCCTCCACATGAAGCCAGACGTAGTTCTTTCGTAACTTTCTCTTCCCACACGGTGGCAGACACTAGCAAACCACCTCTCTTGATCTCTCGCCTTGAAAACCGCACCAGAGGTTGCCGTAAGTCAGCTGTGACTCGACGGAACATGCATACATGAGGCCACACCCCCTAAGGTGCCTTCCAGTCCCAAGCCCCACCCGCAAATTTCCAAGAATTTCCCAGCCCGAAGATGGCAACTGTAGCCCCTTTCAAAAGGCAGATTTCTAAACTGCCTTAGAGCTGTGCAGAGAAGATGGATTTGCCAGGGCGTTTCAAGACACCTGGGGGTTAACGATGTACCTGCGGTGCGGGCCAAAGGCTCCGCTGCCCTGCCTTTCTCCTACCAAGTAATCCAACGCCGTCCCCCGGACCTTTCCACTGATCTGAGCCAGCTGCCCACAAACTCAGCAGAGCACCTCCAAAGTCCTACGGGAAAGGCAGTGGAAAACATCCCAATAAGCAACACGTTTATGTCAAAATCATAACGGCCTTACCTGAGCAAATCAGGAACTTTAACCCAGCGTGTTGGTCTCAGGTCAGGAAAGTGCACAGATAAATTAGGCCAGCGTGGCAAAACGTGCAATAAGTAACTTGTTCAGGAAAATGGAATTCCAGCGTAGACTTTGAGCAGAGGGCAAAGTCTCGGAAAGGGAGCAACGAGAGTGTGTGGGGGGGGACTACAGGAATGGTTGCTGGGGGGGGGGGGCAGCCAATGTTCTCAGCCATAAACTGGTGGCACAACACTGCCTCCCGCACCGCTGGGGCTCCCAGATGCTCTACTCTGCAGGGAGCATCTCACCAAAGAGACAGTTATCCGGAAATCTTTTGATGTTTCCTGCTCGACTCTTCTTTACCCTATCAGAAAAAGAAATGCAAAAACCCTCCAGTGGTTGCTTAGGGAATCTTGCAAGGGAGTTTCCCATTGGTTATGATTCTCTGGTGTTAATTGTTAAGCTCCCCCCACCGCCAGCAGTGGCGGAAGGACAGGAATCCCGGGGTACGTTCAGTTTCCTCGGAAAGACAGCTGGGAGGGAGAAAGGAAGCAAACATCTGCCGCCAGTGGTTGCTATTTTGAGATTCTCATGCTGCTTAAAATTAGAAATGCGTCTAGATTTATCAGAAGAGAGGGCCCATGGCACCAATATATTAAGAGCCAGGGAAGTATAGCAGAGGAGAGTGTCGTCCTACTAAGGACTCGGGTTCGAATCCCCACTCTTTCCATAGGAGACCTTGGGCCAGACACACACTGCCTGTCTCACCTACCTCGCAGGGTTATTGTGAGGGGGAATATGGAGAAGAGAATGATGCCTCTTTGGGTCTCCACTGAGGGAAAAGGCAGGGTGTATAAATATAAATACATTTATAAGAGCGTAAGCTCTCACAATTCACAGCACGCCTCCAGAGAGATGTGAGGCGAGCCCTGCTTTCTAAGGCCCCTTCCGCACCTGCGGGATAATCCACTTTCAAGATTGTGTGCAAGTGGATGTTGCTATTCCACACAGTAAAATCCAGCTGCAAAGTGGATCAGAAGTGGATTGAAAGTGCATTATTATTCTGCAGGTGCGAAAGGGGTCTAAATGCTGCCTGCCTTTTAAAAAAATTTATTTGCATCTCGCCTTCCTGCCTCTCCCAGGGCCACCGCGGTAGGAACCATTTTAAATGGACAGGATAACCATAGCACTGTAAAACTATTAACATCAACTCTCCTCCAAGAACACCGCGTGAGGCAGGATGCTGGACTAGATGGGAGTACTGCTCCAATCTGGCAGGGTCCTTTCGTTCTTAAAATACACACCCTACACCTGGAGGGAGTCTTTGATGTGCCAAGGCACACGAGCTGAACCTGTTGCCCCAGGTGGCAAATTTTGGGGGGCATCGCTCCCCACCCTCCTGCCACTTGGAGCCAAAGGAGACCTTCAGGTTCCTTACTCTGGAAAAGCAGTGTCCTTGCAATGCTTTCTTCTTGCCATCGTTTGGCCACCATTTCTGATTGCCCTGTGCCAGGGCACAAGCAGATCAACTGCATTGTTTTCTGGCTCTCCAAAGCGGGAAAGGGAAACAAACCCCCTCCAACTGGTCTCAATCTAAGGGTCTTCCCCACAATTGCGTTTCTGGTTTCTTTTTCGCCAGGATGGAAACTCATCTGCTAAGCTAATTTGCAATGGATTGAGTACAGTCCATCCCCCCCCATAATTCCTCTCAGCAGATATAGGTGAACATGGCAATTGCATTTTGGGTGTTAAAGCTTCCTATGCAAGTTGGCTAGCCCCCCCCCCCCAAGTCTGTCCCTCTCTCATTTTTTTTTCTTCGGCTGGTAGACCATTTCAAGAGTCCTGGTTGGCTCTCTGCCGCCAGAATGGTCAAGTAGAAAAACAGGTTGTCCAACAGAGGCACAACAGCCATCTTCTGAAAAGGAAGGAGAGTTGGTTTTTGTGATGGAATAGTACTGTAAAACTAGCAAAGTCACATATGACTGTGAAAAGCATCTTTGCCTTTTGATCTCCTGGAGGGAGAACAGGAAACTATGCAGAGGTGCTAGGATGAAACTTCAAAGGCCTAAGTTACCTCATGGCCTGAACAGAGTTTTCCTGAGAAGGGGAAAACAAAGGTTTTGGAATTCCATCTTGAGACGTGGTCAGAGAAGGATCTCTGGGCCATGGGTTCCCGGAATGGGGACAAAGCACCAAAAGGGATGTAACTACCTAAGCAATCCCTTAACCGCAATCATGTTTCATTTCTTTGATTTCTGTTTTTCAATAAAAATCGTTAAGACCTCAGCTGGTTGGAGTTATTGGAGAAAAGAACCCAGGTTTTACTGAAACAAGCGTGGCTCTCCCAGGCTTGCTTTCATGATAGTTTTCAAACCTCATTTTTCCTCTCCCTTAAGGAGACTCAACGGACCTCACGAACTCCTTTCCCGTCCTCTCCCCACCACAGACACCTTGCTAGGCAGGTGGGGCTGAGAGAGTCCTGAGAGAACTGCGACTGGCCCAAGGTCACCCAGCAGGAATGTAGGAGTGCGGAAACACACCTGGTTCACCAGATAAGCTCCCGCCACTCAGGTGGAGGAGTGGGGAATCCAACCTGGTTCACCAGGTTGGAGTCTGCTGCTCTTCACCACTGCACCCCACAGCCTCTCATAAGCAAAGTTCCACTTCCAGAAATACTGAGATGTGGCTGATGACATTTTCCCTACAGTTTAGATATATACCAGTCTGCGCACTGAAAGGCCCCTTCCGCACGTGCAGAATAATGCACTTTCAACCCACTTCCAGTGCACTTTCAAGCTGGATTTTACTGTGCCGAATAGCAAAACCCACTTGCAAACAATTGTGGAAGTGGATTTAAAGTGCATTACTCTGCACGTGCGGAAGGGGCCTTTCAGTGCGCAGACTGGTATAAAGGGGCCAAAGAACTGTTGTAACAATATCCTAATCCCTCCCCTCCCCACAACAATTGAACTGGCAACTACCAAGATAGCCTTTAAAATTAAGGAAAAAACGCATTGCGCACTTGCGGCCGAGACAGATGGTACAACTTTCTTTATTAAAAAATAATTTACATCAGTTGAACATTTTTATGCACAGTTGTCAGCAAATTGAACTTTGTCGTTTAAGATTTCTATACAATACTTATCAGGATACTGGTTTGTTGGCTTAAAAGAGCAGACGTTAAATTTGCGATTGCTGTAAATGCGAGCACACCGAGCGTTTATTTCTCATTTTTTGCGAGATTTATAAACACTGTCCCGGATTTGGGGGCAGGGGTCCTTTGACGAACACGAGCTTTCCCCCTTCCAAATGAAGCTGGAACTTGAGGACAAAATACGCTTCCCGTCTCCGCTGCCTTCAGGCCTAAGAATATAACCAGGAACAACTCCCTGTTTGCGTCTGAGTCTGAATCTAGTTCTTGGCAGCTTGGAAAACTCCATTCAACCATACCACTTCTCTAAGACATATCTGCATTACTCTAACTTGTGGGGTGAACTGAAAAGAGGAAAAATCAGCTTATAGTCTCGAGCCAGTCACACAAAATCAGGAAAGGCAGGTGGTGTACATCTGGGTTGCGACTACTCTCACTGCTGAGTTTAGGGCACAGAGCAGTGCGATCACGTTGTGAATAAAATCGGGCCGTTCTAAGGGAACGCATGCACTAAGCATCAATATGTGGGCACACACGGAAATTCCTAGGAGGCTCTGTGTTCAAAATACTGTCAGATTACCGGTTGTGCCTGCCTTAGTCGCGGAGATAAGCTGCAGGAACCTATCTCCATTTAAATACACAAAACTTAACTCCATTTAAACACACGAAACTTCTTCCCGGCAAGACTTGCAAAAGTCTGAGGCTACTGGTTTAGTACTAGGAAACTGGGTGCACCTGAAGAAGTCACATTTTGATGATGTTCACAGCAAGTGCTTTGCAGGTGAGGATTTCTGATCAGCACAGAGAGAAGATTCTACAAGGCTGGAAGAGTTGTGTTTAGGTATTGTTATAATATACTGCGGAGTCAGTAACAACTGCCATTTATAACTGCCAAGTCAGAACCGCATTCTTCAAATATGCCATTAATTTAGACACCGATTACGGTGGTTTAGGAGGCACGTTGCAAAATGTCAGCGCACTGATAGAAAAAACTGAGAGGAAATGTTTGATCAAAAACAATAATGAAGCTGATATGGTAAAGATACTGAACTCCAGCACCTGTCCAAAACGCACAACCATCCCCATCTGAAATTACATAATGTCTTTTTGGGTGTTTCTATCATGCTCTTTGCCAAAAAAGCAACCCGGGGCTTCGGAAGGCTTACAGAAACGAGGCAACCATCCCAAAAACAAAATCTCATCGTTCTCCTCCAATACTTTTTAAAGCTGCTTTTCAGTTACAAATATTTATCCAAATAAAACGTCCATTCATTAACTCGACAGATATTTCTGTGGTGTGTAATATTTGCAAATAGTAGGTTCTATTTCGTAAAGTTTTTTTAGAAAAACCACACCTCTTCTCCCGAATCTTGCAAACCTGCAAGCACGGCGAATCAAACTTTAATTACCGAGGCCAATTTCCGAGAGCAGAAAACTCCACTGAATAATGCTGAGATTGGGGTGCGTGTCTGCTGTTTTAGATGACTCTCAAACTATGGACTGACTTCTTGCTACAAAACTGCTATCCGCCAAATTGAAAATAAACCAGAGAACCAGACTGCTTTAAAGGGAGGAAGGAGGTTAAAAAAACTTTTGACAGGATTGACAGAAAAGTCTTCTTTCAAGCCATCTGACCACGTTGCTTTTCTGGCCGTGACACAGTTCACACCCGTCCCGAATACAAATCGACGGCCAAGTTTCCGAGAGCAAGCCCAACGCAGGGCAAATCTCAGCAGCGCAGACAACGCGGCTGTAAGAGGCAGTCGTAAGAAGGGATCTCCTACCGGGTTGAAAAGGGGACACAGGCCACAAAAGGAGACTCGGTTCTTTCAAAAAAAGATTGTTTTACAACCCTCTCTGGGACAAACACGGCCCCAGCATTTTCAGCCACAAGCTGAAGCAAAAAGGGGAAACATGGGAGAGGCATATTAGGAAAACAAACCGTGGAACACGGTCGCCACTGGCATCCTCTGGGACAGCTTGCAAAAGACAGCCCGTGCTACAACTGCACATTTCTGGCTGCTAAAGGCAAATCACGAGAAACAGTCACTCTCTTTCAGCTAATCCAACAGAGTGGGTTGTTGTGCGTGAAGCAACGGCCTCCGTTAAGGCCTACTTTGACGGCCGGTCAATAATTCATCTGGTTTTGCATACCGTGCAGTGGGAAGCTGTAACCTTTGCTGTCTGTAAATATTAACTTTTCTGAAATGCATTCATAGGCATCAGAGGACGCGGAGTCTCTGCATTTTGTTTCCAACTCCGGTAACCTTTTCACGCTACAGCTGGTAGACGGACCCGGATTCTGCACTCCACGAGTTTAGAACATCTGGATGTCTGAGTTCAGGAAGCAGTGGGGGCCTCCACGTTTCGAGCCACGTGGTGCCCCTCAAACCAACAAACGGTGACAGAAAAATATCAAAAGGTGCGAGGAATGGGAGAGGCGGAGGGCAGGGGACGGAGGCGAACGTCAGAAAAATCTCCCGGCCTTAAATCTTCATCACAATTCAGTGTCAGGTTCTGGGCTGTTTATTTACAGAGTGGCCCGAGCCAACCCCCTCCCCTCCCCCCCATACTTACAAATCTCTTCCACAACACACACGTCAATTGTAGCAATGTCAATAGCACCATTTGAGTATTATTTAAAAATTTTTAAAAAATCAGGAAGGATCTTGCCGCAGTCACCACAACGATTCACAGTCTTTTACATCTGGGCGAAGCTATCCGGGGGGCGGCGGGGGCACCGTAGGCGGACCTGTCGACAGCAGAGGGACGCGCCGGCATTTGCTGGGTTGGGCCCCCCCAGGGGAGCCCAGCTGGGCTCTACAAGAGCCTTCGGACCATATAGTTAAGAACGCCGCCATGTCTGTATAATGTCACTTCCACATCGTTGTCGAAAGAGGCCGTCACACGGAACAGTTTTCCGGTATTTGTCTTTGAGGAGAGAGAAAAGAAAAGAAAAGAGGGAGAGAGAGAGAGAGGAAATAGGAAGACAATTAAGAATGTCATCTGCGACCGGGTCACAGGGAGGAAAGACCACGGCTGCTTTCTGCGAGGAAACTAATGGCACCATTCATGCTGGAAGCGGCAGGCCGTGGCAGGGATGTAGTGCCGCCCCGCCACTCCCATGGGGTGGCACAAGGAGGCTCGCCAACAGCAATGGAAGCCTCAATATGTTGCAATGAACTATGCCAGCCCAAGGGGTGGCTTAAGTCAAAGACTGCAACCTGAGGGTGCCCCGGCTTGCCGCTCTATGCCAGCATGGTGCTGGGACAGCGCCGCAGGGCTCAGCACCGCCTTCAAGCGCCAGGGAGTGGGGCGGGGCTGCTGCACGCCAGTGGACTCACCCCTCCACCACGGTAAATGCCCCAGGGAGGTCAAATCCTCCAGTGTAGCCAGTGTGCCGCTCCCAGATTTGGTTCCCCTATTTTGGATGGGGCTCCAAAGGTCTCAAACAAAACTTGAAGTGAGATCTACCTTTACATCTAGGGTCATTCCAGGAGAAAGCTTCTGAGGAAAGGAGATAGAAAACTGCTCTTTGCCAGTCAGGCCCAAAGAACTTGCGGTTTCCCCCGGGAGGAACTGAAGCGGGGCGATGCCGATTCCGATCAACTGCCCTTTGTGGATCTTCTCGTAGCTTTCGGCAAGAACTGCTCTCACACCCTGCGGGAACACGAACACGGTCACACTCCTTTGCAAACCAAGAACGCAAAGCAAAATATTCTTCACATCTAGGTCCACGATCTCTGTAGCCCAAAGGAAGGAACGTGTCTTGCTCAAGGGAGAGAACTTGGGTTAAATGGAAAATGCCACGCAACGGGAGAGTACGGAAGCAAAAACTGTTGTGCAAAAGCAAGGGAAAGGAAGAGACCACGGGCCAAAACAGACTTGTTCAATGTATTGTCGAAGGCTTTCACAGCCGGAATCACTGGGGTGCTGTGTGGTTTCCGGACTGTATGGCCATGTTCTAGCAGCATTCTCTCCTGCATCTGTGGCTGGCATCTTCATCAGATCCTCTGAAGACGCCAGCCACAGATGCAGGCGAAACGTCAGGAGAGAATGCTGCTAGGACACGGCCATACAGCCCAGAAACCACACAGCACCCCAAAACAGACTTGTTTGTGCATAGATGAAATGGCTGAATAAACCTATTAAAGGAGGAATGATTATTGCCTAAATTCAAAAAGGACAATTTGGTTTCCACAAGGAATCAGTGCCTGCTTTAAAGGTAGTTGAGTTTTTCCAAGAGTCATGTCACTACAGTCCCAACTTGCTTGTTTAGACTTCACAGAATCCAATACTTCACAGAAAACAACACGTCTGAAGTGAAAAGTGTTTCCAAGAGGAGATACTTATATTAATACAATTCATAAAACATACTAGTAAAAAAGGTCCTTTGGCCGCCCAGTCTCTGGAGTTCCCCAGTCCGTACTTTGAGCCTGCCAAGATAATCAAAGGGATGTTCTCTTTCTGGTAGGCCTCTGCTGCATCAAATACATCCATCTACAGTGTAAAGAGAGAAAGACAGTGAGATCACAGCCATTCCAATAGACAAGACCTGGAAACAGCTAGGCTAGAACAACTGAGTTCCACTCACCGTCTTCCCTGTTGGGAAATGAATCGTTTTAGGAGCTGGTTTCCCGATGAATTTGTTGACAAGCTTGATGTTCGCAAAGGTGCCCCTCGTCATGACGGCGTCGTTTCCCCGCCGAGCACCGTAAGAATTGAACTCGCGGGGGGTAAGGCTAGAAAAGACCACAAGAGATACTTAGAGGACTATGACTCCTTCCATATTCTGCCGACTAAGGAGAGAGAAAAGTCTTCGTAAGGCATTAATTACTTTAACCCTTTGCTATTCAACGGACCCTGCTACAAGAAAGCAATTTGTTAATCTCCCAAAGGTCCGTACCCTTTGCTTGACAAATATCTGGCAGCTGCGCTTCCTCGGGCGATGCTCCCAGCGGGCGAGATGTGATCGGTTGTGACGGAATCTCCCAAATGCAGCAAGACGTGTGCGTTTTCAATGGATTGAATAGGCAGGGGTTCTTTGGCCTGTTGGACGAACGAAGAATGGAGTAAGGCATCGTTCCTGGTTGCTTAACGCAAAGCCTGTTCAATTATAGAATGGAGCTCACTGTTTCATCTCTGATAGTCTACTGCTTTCAGTCAGGACAACAGACAGACACACCGTTCAGTTAAACTTTTAAGACGGTCAATAATATTCCCTGCGCTCGAGCCAGTGTGGCGTAGTGGTTAAGAGCAGGTGTGCTCTAATCTGGAGAACCGGGTTTGATTCCCTGCTCTGCCACTTGAGCTGTGGGAACCAGATTAGCTTGTGCACTGCAACACACGCCAGCTGGGTGACCTTGGGCAGAATTACAGTTGCTTTTTCGAGACTCTCTCAGTCCCAATCTAACTCACAGAGATTGTTTGTTGTGGGGGGGGGGAGGGAGGGAGAAAGGGAAAGGAGGAAGTTGTGATAGCCCGTTTGGAGTCTGCCTACAAGGAAAGAGAAAAGGGGAGGGATTAAATCCAAACTCTTTCCTTTCTTCTTCTAACAATGTAGAGAGTTCACTGCATGGAGAAATAAGGTTACAACTTATGTCAGGCTACTATCTGGGAGACCAAGGTTTGAATCCAGGGATTGCTCGCAAGGTGGTCCGGAGGCTAAGGGGAAAGGAGAACTAGGTTTGAATAGTGCTCTGCCATAGAAACTCCCCGGGAGACCTTGGTCCAGCCACAGGTTTAGCCTGGCCTACCTCCCAGGGTTCTTGTGAGGATAAAACAGAGGAGAGGAGGAGCATGTAAGCTGCTTTGGGTCCCCACTGGGCAGAAAGAAAGGGCATAACCTAATAATAAAACAGCAAAAAATACCAATGATTCATCCTCCAGCACATACAAAAGGGAAGGTCTATATACTTACAAGCTTATCAAAAAACGAGGGGCATCTGATGTACGTCGATTTCCAATCCCACGTAAATAAAACCGACTCCGGCGCTTCCAGAGAATCCCACCGCTTATTTCCTTTCTGCAGAAAAGAAAAATTAACGTCGTGCTTAAAAGTAATCAAGACAAATCAGCTGAGTTACCCCTCTTGCTTGTGTCGAAAATACGGAATCGCCATGCTTTGTTTCACATAAAGATGTTAGTAGGCTGCGTATTCCTTCCACCACAGGACAAGGCGTGCCGAACCTTCTCCGCTGCGGAATGATCCGCCGGGGTCCTAGCCCCTACCTAGCCCTGCTCTCCCTCATCTACTTGAAAGCAAAAATACATTTCAGCATAAATGCTCTTGTATCAAAGTACCATGTTCAACAGTGCAAAAAAAAAAAGAATGGTTTTGACAAGGGCAGCACGCAAAAATGAATGATAATTCTCACATTCGTTCGGGACTATGTTCTAATGCGGAAGGATACAATTTTCTCAAGCACTGCACCTCAACACACCAAACTAACACCTCTACATGAAATGAGAGTATAGATATAACCGTACTGAGGAGGACTCTGGGTTAGGCATTGAACCCAAATCTCAATGCTATGCGACTTCTATGTTCCTAGTTGACTTGTCGGAATTCCGATTTTTTGCTCCCGCAAAAATATCAGTTCACAAGGGTTGTCTTGCAAGCCGATTTCAAGCGAGGCTTCAACCATACTGCCTTTCTACCTTTCTTCCGGCCCTATCGCCATACCACGGTTGGTTCTGCATCTATTTCAGGAGCAGCAGTGGCGTAGGAGGTTAAGAGTTTGTGTATCTAATCTGGAGGAACTGGGTTTGATTCCCAGCTCTGCCACCTGAGCTGTGGAGGCTTATCTGGGGAATTCAGATTAGCCTGTACACTCCAACATACGCCAGCTGGGTGACCTTGGGCTAGTCACAGCTTCTCGGAGCTCTCTTAGCCCCACCTACCTCACAGGGTGTTTGTTGTGAGGGGGGAAGGGAAAGGAGATAGTAAGCCCCTTTGAGTCTCCTGCAGGAGAGAAAGGGGGGATATACATCCAAACTCTTCTTCTTCACACACACACAAAGCCTTTATTGGCATCATACCGTAAAACATTTTGTAACCAGAAACATTTTACAACCAGAATAACATAGATACAGCTCAAATAACCATCATTTAATATAAAAATCTCCCTTAGCAGATGTACCAATTCTATCCAACAGAAACTTGGCAACTAATTCAGAAAAATCCTGATTTGATCCATCCAGGAAATACTTTATCCTTTGATCATCTGCCATATCTACATTAAAGGATGTAAACAATGGTCGATACTTACACCTTAAGTATTCCCTATTTGGACAATGAGACATGATATGCTCTAGTGTTTCTACTTGTATGCTGTTGCAAGGGCGTAATCTTTCGGTCTTTGGTATTTTTTGGAATCGACCCTCGAGTAAGGCAGATGGCAAAATATTGAATCTTGCTCAAGAGAATGCACGTCTTAATCTAAAATTAATCGTCAGGCGCAATCATCATTGTCTACATAGTAGTAATGGTTAATTAATTTATATGTGTGCGGTTTACAAGGCGTGGTTGTGAACGTTTAACACTGTTTTAATGTATTTAATGTATTTAATGTTTTAATGCATTTTAATGTTTTAATGTCTCAGTTAGTAGATAAATGCCTCTTTTCTACTTTTCTACTAACTCTGTAGTTTATAATGCCAATAAAGGCTTTGGAATTGGAAAATTAATCATATAGAGTAAACAATGAGACATACAACCGTTTCAGACACTCCAAACAAACCATGCATCCCGATGGTTCTTTGAACCAGCAGACGTATTGCAAGCCCTGTACCTGTTGCTCCAAACATGGTACCTGGAGCGGCGCGCAAGACCCCCAGAAAACTTTGCTTTGCTTACGACAACGCTTACAGGAGGAAAGTCAGAATAAAAATGGAACCGTTTTAATTGCGCATATATAAGCTAACCAACCTCCATTTTCTCCTTCAGTTCTCTAAACATGGACGATATCACCAATTCTTCTTCCACCTGCCGAAGCTCATCCCGACTGGGCCAAATGTCGTGCAAGAAGATGCTCTTGCCAGCAGGATCAATACCTAGAGGAGAATTTTTGCAGACGGTGACAATGGTCCCTCGGGAAGACAACAAGGACATTTACACTCCCTTTAAAATCAATATATTTTTTTAAAAAAAACACTAACATTGAGCTACATAAACATCCACATTTTTAATATAAAGACGTGGTATTTTTATAGTACGTTGCCCCAACAGTTTAGCTCAGATACATTTTCTGTGAAAAGTTACTGGCACAAGTCAGAAGCAGAAGCAAGCCTTTATTGGCATAGACAACAGTACAACAGTAATAAAGAACAGATTAAAAAGCATATACAATACAGGTCGAAGGAAATCTACTGGCGTTTAGTAATTTCCAGGAGAAAGTCTGCCACTGTCATACAGAGAGAAGGATCAGGGTTGTCCAACAAGTAGTGTAATCTAATTAAATCGGGGAGATGGGGTAAATGTAAAGGAGTAAGATTCACATACTTGGACCTGATTTCCTTGAATCTGAGACAGTGTAGTAATTGGTGGGCCAGAGATTCAACTGAGCCATCGTTACATGGGCACAATCTTTTAGCCTTTTCTTGCTTATTAAATCTGCCATGTAACAAGGCAGAAGGCATAACATTAAACCTGGCGAGCATTATGGCTCCCCTTTGAACAGGGTTTATTAAGCAATACAGGTATTGACTGGCACAAGTCTAAGATTTAAGATGAGCTTAGAAAGGAAGCCGTTACCTAATGGCTCGGTCTGGAAATCAACATTCACCGTCCCGGCTATAGCGTAAGCGACGACCAAAGGCGGAGAGGCAAGGTAGTTGGCACGAATGCAGCTGCAGAGCCGGCCTTCGAAGTTTTTGTTCCCAGACAAAACACCGCAGGCAACCAAGTCACCCTGAAAGAAAGCCACACACACAAATATTTTATTTTCAGGGCTTGTGATGTTTTTCTTCTGGATTTTTGTGGCAAAGTCTTATTAGTAGGTAAGCTCTTTATTTCTTGGCCAATCAACAGGATAAGAGTTTGCTCTAGCTCAATGTTTCCCAACCTTTTCGAGGTCAGGGTACCCTTGACCTCACTCTTCATAACTCACGGTACCCCTGCCGCCACCCTCCACCTTCCCCTCCCATTGCCCCTGCTTGCCACACACCCCACCTTCCCCTCCCAGGGTGAAGGGAAGCACTGGGGGTGGTGGTGGCTGTTGACCTTGTGGCAGGCCCTGCCCCATGGGCCAGCTCCATGTCCTTGCTGGCGCCGGTGGGAGAAACCACAAAAATGAGGGGGGGGGTGGTAGTGTTGCCGTGGTGCCCCTGGGACATGCTCACGGCACCCCAGGGTACCCTGGTACCCTGGTTGAGAATGGCTGCTCTAGCTGTTCAGACACACCTGCATTATCGCACTCTGGATCGCTTCCGGCAAAGGCGAAGTATTCCCAACGCACGTGGAGCACCCGTATCCAATGACGTCAAATCTATAGAGGAAACCAGGGTTACCAGAGTGCCGGGGTGAACCCCGCTCTCTCTTTCTTTGCAAACAAAAGTCACCATTCCGGTCTGCCGCGACGCAAAACAAAACTTGTTACGTACAAAAACCACGCACGTAGGGTTTTGGGTTGGAACACTGATAACACACTGAGAAATTCGTGGACTTTAATGCTGATTTGGAACACTGCCATACATTTAGAAATTCTCACGGACCGTGATGCACACAGGACTTAAATTCCTAAGACAGGTGTGTGCATTATAATAACAGGATGCATATTAACAGCTGTCCATGTTTCTAGTCTTTGCAGTTTGTATATATGGCTCATTCCGCACATGCAGAATAATGCACTTTCAAACTGCTTTCAGTGCTCTTTGAAGCTGTGCGGAATAGCAAAATCCACTTTCAAACAGTTGTGAAAGTGATTTGAAAATGCATTATTTTGCGTGTGCGGAAGGAGCCTATGTTTCTGTTGCACCTTTGTATATGAATAAGAGCACTTGTACTTTTCCCCTGTGCGCAGTTTTTGTATGTAATAAGTTTGGGTTTTGTACATAATTCGTTTGGTTGTGCTGAGCTTTCTGGGCTGTGTGGCCGTGGCCTGGTGGATCTTGTTCCTAACGTTTCGCCTGCACCTGTGGCTGGCCTCTTCAGAGGTGCATCACTGTGTCCAGAGAGAAAGAAACCCTGGGACATGGACAATATATACCCCAAACCTTTCTTTCTTTCCAGTTGAATCCAGCCGTGAAAGCCTTCGACAATACATAACTAGTTTGGTTTGCCAATGGACACATGGCCCATATACTATATTAGTACCGCGCCAGCTGCCAAAGTTATATGCCATCCTCCTATTCCCACACACACTGGAGTTGAAGACTATACTTCAGAGACAGAGACACTACGCTAGGCATAGAGGAGTAAGGCTCTCAGCACACTCTGAATATAGCTCGGCACATATTCTTTGTAATCACTTCAGCCAAGAAGAAATACCTACCCCAGTTTCTCGAGGTACGGCAGCACACCGCTGGAACTGAGATAGTGCGTGACCATTCCGCTGCCGGGCAACAAGCTAGTTCTGATGTAAGGTTTAACCGTCAGTCCGGCCTCGATGGCTTTTTTGGCCAGCAAGCCTAATGGAAAAACACACAGTGGGGCGGGGGACAACGACGATTCGTATTTGGACAGAGAACGTGAGGCAGCAAAATTATCTCGCAGGACGGGAGAATTATGATAGCAGGGCCCTGCGTGTGAGTGGGGGATCCCAGGGTCTGGAGTATTTGGTATTTCTTTTTTGCCAAATGGGGTGGGGATGCTTACCTGCTGCTAGCATGACGGAGGGGTTGCAGTTGTTCGTGCAGCTGATCACCGCCGCGATGACCACTGAGCCGTGAGCCAGCTGGTACTCGTTCCCTTCGAACTCCACCGGCACGACGTCGTTCTGCTTTTCGGTGGGGACCTGGAAGCCTTTGAAACCAGCCTGGGGGACGAGAAGTTTTGTTACAAAGTCAAATCTCACAAGAAGAAGAAGAAGAGTTTGGATTTATATCCCCCCCTTTCTCTCCTGCAGGAGACTCAAAGGGGCTTACAATCTCCTTGCCCACAACAAACACTCTGTGAGGTAGGTGGGGCTGAGAGAGCTCCGAGAAGCTGTGACTAGCCCAAGGTCACCCAGCTGGCATGTGTGGGAGCGCACAGGCTAATCTGAATTCCCCAGATAAGCCTCCACAGCTCAGGCGGCAGAGCTGGGAATCAAACCCGGTTCCTCCAGATTAGATACACGAGCTCTTAACCTCCTACGCCACTGCTGCTCCTTTGCTATGGCTTTTAGGAAAGGAAGGACATTGAAGGGTTGTGCAGTAATGGGCAGAAAGATACCTCCTTGGCGGGAGAACTTGACACTCACACAGCATTATTATCTGCATGGCTTTTTCTAAGCTATGTTGATGTCCTTTGGGTTCACAGGCTAGTGAGGGGCTTGGACAGATTTATGGAGGAGAAGTCGATTTATGGCTACCAATCTTGATCCTCTTTGATCTGAGATTGCAAAGGCCTTAACAGTCCAGGTGCTCGGGAGCAACAGCCGCAGAAGGCCCTTGCTTTCACATCCTGCATGTGAGCTCCCAAAGGCACCTGGTGGGCCACTGCGAGTAGCAGAGTGCTGGACTAGATGGACTCTGGTCTGATCCAGCTGGCTTGTTCTTATGTTCTTCTTATGATCAATCTGCTCTCTTGGCTTTTTGCAGGACAGGGTGAGAGTGCTCCTCGTGGGAAAGAGAAGAGTCTCCTTCTCCAAGGAGGCTTCTCTCCAACCTCACCTGTTGTTAGGGCAGCCAGGTGGCTCCTGACAACTTTTAGGAGGTTTACTGGGAACAAGGGGGAGCCCTGTTTCAATGCACGCCAGAAGTGATATTGATGTCCACTGGCAACACAGGACGCTCTGGCATTTAGCACACAATTCTATGGTTTCTCACCGTAGAGTTTCTGCCCAAATACCAACCTCCAGCATTGCTAACAAACAGTCAGTATCAATTCTGGTGCAGACTGTGTCAGAACACGTGTTTAGATGAGCAAAATCTAAATGACAGCTGGACCCTCCTTCTAACGGGTGCCGTGTGCAGATTAGGACTGAGTGCACAGCTTGTACCGTGCGCAAAACCTGATAAGGTGAGGGCACCTGATTGGTACCACTTTTGTATATAGTCAGCACAGACAGCAGAGTGATGTGTGCCTGAAAACACCTGTGGTCTGGCGAAGCACTTTGTCGGTAGATAGCAATAAATAGAACTGCACTGGTGACTGTGTGTCTGTCAGTTCTTGTCTACGTTGTGTCCTGCAAAGTGGTCTACTCCGAGTAAATCCGCTGCTTCAACACACTGGAAGTGACATCGCTGTGTCACTGACCTAGGTCTCCCCACCGTTATCAGGAAATCCCCCTGGCAATTGGCGACAGGGCTGGGGATCCCCCGCTGGGCAGCTATCCACCCCACCTGCTACGGTGCCCAAACAGAAGCACCGTTTTCCAACCTTACGGCCGGCAGGAAGGAATTTACATTTCGCGGGGTCCATGACAGGAAGAAAGGAGGGCTCCTTTCCTAGAGAAGAGATTACACTCTCTATTCAAACATGTTCCAGCTCCGACAGTGGTTTCAGTTGTACCTACCTTCTCGTTTAAGCACGCCTGGAAATCGCTTTTCATATCGGAAACGACCACTCTGTCCTGGGCCCGTTTGGGGCCGCTGACATAGGGCATTATGGAACCCAGATTTATGTGTATAATCTGACAGGGAGGAAAGAAATACGTTAATTATTGCTCCATCGTATGCGAGTCACTGATCTGACGGTTTCAGGGTGCCCACGAATTTTGTGAAGCTGTTGGAATGCTCCAGCAAGCTCCTTCTCAGAAACTAGACTTTGACGCAACACTTGGAGAACACCAAAGTAGGAAAGATTGGGTGGCTCTGGCAGATCCATTCTGTTACAGCTGGGGTCCTTTTTGAGTCGGCGGGCAACGTGGTGGCCACAGCCTCAAAACAGCTTCCACAAAAGAAGAAGAAGAGTTTGGATTTATATCCCCCCCTTCTCTCCTGTACGAGACTCAAAGGGGCTTACAAGCTCCTTTCCCTTCCTCTCTCACAAGAAACACCTTGTGAGGTGGGTGGGGCTGAGATCTCCAAAAAGCTGTGACTAGCCCAAGGTCATCCAGCTGGCATGTGTGGGAGTGCACAGGCTAATCAGAATTCTCCAGATAAGCCTCCACAGCTCAAGCGGCAGAGCGGGGAATCAAACCCGGTTCCTCCAGATCAGAATGCACCTGCTCTTACCCACTACGCCACTGCTGCTCCCTGGCAATCCCCCTGGCAATTGGCGATTGCTGCCGGAGTTTACATTCAATCACACACAATGAAAACCCATGCGCTGTAGTGGCAACTGCTGCCAAAGGAAGTTTAAAAAAATACACCTCACAGCCAATCAAATCTTCAATAGCCAGTCAGAAGCCTTGCTGGCCCAAAGCCCCGCCTACTTTCTAAAGGCACCATGAAAGAAGTTGGAGGCTGCAGGCACCATGGACAGCGATGCACCATGAACCTTCACAGACTAAGGTATTTTGAAAGAGGCAAAGCCGTTCTGCAGTTACCTGAGAATATTCAGGTTCTCTCGGAGAAAGCTGATCACTTCTAAATAGTTTCACAGTTTTAAGATATGTTTCCATGGACTTCAGCTTCGCATCCTCAAAACCTAAAAGAAACATTTATTTTTTTTTTAAAAAAATCAGAACATATCCTGTATGTCAGTGATGGCGAACCTTTTCGAGACCGAGTGCCCAAACTGCAACCCAAAACCCACTTATTTATCGCAAAGTGCCAACACAGCAATTTAACCTGAATACTGAGGTTTTAGTTTAGAAAAAATGGTTGGCTCTGAGGCGTGCGTTAGGAGTATGTTTGGTGGTAGAAGGTGGCTTTGCTTTGAAGCAACCATGCAACTCTTCAAATGGGTGAATCACGACCCTAGGAGGGTTTACTCAGAAGCAAGCCCCATTGCCAGCAACCAAGCTTACTCCCAGGTAAAGGATCACGCTTTAGTTCTTTGCATGAAAATCAGTGGGTTTAACAGCGCTTAACAGGGTTACCTATACTGCTTCCCCAAAACTAGGTATTAGGTTTAAGGTTAATAATCGAGCCCAGCGGCCCAGGCCAGCCTAGATGTGTGTGTATGTGGGGGGGAGGGTGTGATCCCCCCCCATGATGAACTCTGTGCGTGCCCACAGAGAGGGCTCTGAGTGCCACCTCTGGCACCCGTGCCATAGGTTCGCCATCACTGCTGTATGTTGTAGGAACTCCATAGCACCCGGTCTCAAAACAGAACAGGACTTTATTAGAACGTAGGCCAGTGATAGCGAACCTTACTGAGTGCCCAAACTGCAACCCAAAACCCACTTATTTATCGCAAAGTGCCAACGCAGCAATTTAACCTGAATACTGAGGTTTTAGTTTAGAAAAAACGGTTGGCTCCAAGGTGTGCGTTACTCGGGACTAACCTTGGTGGTAGTCGGTGGCTTTGCTTTGAAGCAACCGTGCAACTCTTCCAACGGGTGAATCACGACCCAAGGAGGGTTTACTCAGAAGCAAGCCCCATTGCCAGCAACTGAGCTTACTCCCAGGTAAAGGATCATGCTTTAGTTCTTCGAATGAAAATCAGTGAGGTTTAACAGCGCTTAACAGGGTTACCTACACTTCTTCCCCAAATCTAGGTCTTAGGTTTAATGCTAAAAATCGAGCCCAGCGGCCCAGGCCAGCCTAGATGTGTGTGTGGGGGGGGCACTCTGTTTGCGTGTGCCCACAGGGAGGGCTCTGAGTGCCACCTCTGGCACCCGTGCCATAGGTTCGCCACCACTGATGTAGGCCATAACCAGCCACAGTCAAAACCAACACAACGCGAAAAGTTAAACAAAAGGGATCCAGATAAAATAACGAGACAATAAGGGATCATCTCCAAATCTACCACTGCCCAGGATGTAACAGATGTAGATACTACTTTTTAAAAAGTAAGGACGAAGAAGCAAAATCACACTGTTTTCATGAACAGACATTCCAGGAGGAATTCCAATCTTACCTCTGTGTTTTAAATGCTTCAGCGTCACATTATCTATAGGGAAAAAGCTCAGAACAGCCCCGTACTCCGGACACATGTTTGCAATTGTGGTTCGGTCCCCGACGGACAGCTGGGAAACGCCAGACCCAAAAAACTCCACAAATTTCCCGGACACTCCTGCTTGCCTTAATTGCTGTTAGAGAAAAAAAAAACCCCATATAGAAACATTGAATCATAGAGTTGGAAGAGACCAGAAGGGCCATCAAGTCCAACCCCCTGCAATGCAGGAACACACAATCAAAGCACTCCTGTCAGATGGCCATCCAGCCTCTCTTTAAAAACCTCCAAAGAAGGAGACTCCACCACACTGCGAGGTAGTGCATTCCACTGTTGAACAGCCCTTACTGTCAGGAAGGTTTTCCTGATATTTAGGTGGAATCTCTTCTCCTTCACCTTGAACCCATAAGTCCTGGTTATATGGTGGTCCATAGAGTACAAGTCAAGTTAAGAACATAAGAACATAAGAACATGCCTGCTGGATCAGACCAGAGTCCATCTAGTCCAGCACTCTGCTACTCGCAGTGGCCCACCAGGTGCCTTTGGGAGCTCACAGGCAGGAGGTGAAAGCAATGGCCTTCTGCTGCTGCTGCTCCTGAGCACCTGGTCTGCTAAGGCATTTGCAATCTCAGATCAAGGAGGATCAAGATTGGTAGCCATAGATCGACTTCTCCTCCATAAATCTGTCCAAGCCCCTTTTAAAGCTATCCAGGTTAGTGGCCATCACCCCCTCCTGTGGCAGCATATTCCAAACACCAATCACACGTTGCATGAAGAAGTGTTTCCTTTTATTAGTCCTAATCCTTCCCCCCAGCATTTTCAATGAATGCCCCCTGGTTCTAGTATTGTGAGAAAGAGAGAAACATTTCTCTCTGTCCACATTTTCTACCCCATGCATAATTTTATAGACTTCAATCCTATCCCCCCTCAGACGTCTCCTCTCCAAACTAAAGAGTCCCAAACACTGCAGCCTCTCCTCATAAGGAAGGTGCTCCAATCCCTCAATCATCCTCGTTGCCCTTCTCTGCACTTTTTCTATCTCTTCAATATCCTTTTTGAGAAGCGGCGACCAGAACTGAACACAGAACTTAACAGCAGTTAAAACAGAAGGACTGAAAGAACTGAAAGGAAGCAAGACACAGTAGACTTTCTTGAAAGCAGCCAAGAGAAGACACAGTCTACAGCTTCAAACCTGCTCAAGACAAGCAAGTACTCTGACTTAGATAGACCCAAGGGAGGAGTTAGGGTCTTGTTTCTCTCCAGTAATAAACCCATTGGAAGAACTGTTGAACCCCATCCGGCCCTAGCCAAGTACAGGGCACCTCAAACAGATTCACATGGGGTGGGGGGGGGAGAAGAGCCCAGAGTTCTCTATAACAGCTGGGCACAGAGCAAGAACAACACCGCAACGTACCTTGGTAATGCTCAGGACAATGTCTATTGACGTGGCGAGCGGGTTGGCCGAGCCAGTCAGTTCACACCCAACCACCTCGGGCAAGGTCAGGACGACTGGCAACCCGAGCATGACCGCTTCTGTCTCAATACCTCCGACGCCTGAAAGAAGACATCGCTGCCTTTTAACCACTTGTTAAGCGACGGAACAATTGTTAAATGTCAGAGAGAGACTCCTTGTAAATCTCTTTTGCTTAATGTTAAGGGCGACCGAATATTTCACAGTGAGGACAGTAGTAATAATGACAGAATCCCGGTTTTAATGTAGCCGGAAGGCACGCTCACTGTAAAAGGTGCGGGGAAAAAAGGTATTTTCCAAGTCCTGCAGGATTTGGGCTGCTGTTATTGTTACTACTGAATTATAGCTGAATCCGTGTAGGGTTTTCTAGGCAAGAGACATTCTGAGGTGGTTTGTCATTGCCTGCCTATGTATCCAAGACTCCCTTGGTGATTTCCCATCCAAGTTCTAATCAGGATAGACTTTTGGTTGTGCTGGGTTTTCCGGACTGTGTGGCCGTGGTCTGGTGGATCTTGTTCCTAATGTTCCGCCTGCATCTGTATCACTGAGAGAAGTCTGCTACACCAGCCACAGATGCAGGCGGAACGTTAGGAACAAGATCCACAAAACCCACCACAGTCAGTTGACTGTGAAAGCCTTCAAAATACACAGGATAGACTTTGCTGAGCTGCTGAGGTTTGACCGGTTCAGGCCATCCAGATCAGGGCCCACAAGATTTAGGTAGCACAGTTCCAAAAGCCATGTACCCTAATCACTTGACTAATTTTCTAAAATCATCCTACTTTTTTGACAGCCCAACTTAAGATTTTTCACGGTTAATAGCCAAACAAAGGCAACTATCTCCTCCCTCCACAAATACTTCAATCATGCAAACAGTTCCGTGGACATCAGCTACGAGGATGAAGGCCATGCGCTTGACTGCAGAGTAACCCAAATACTGACAGTGGATTTCATGGCAGAGTGGGAGTTCGAACCCAGAACTCTAACACTCTGCCCCATATTGTTCCTGTAATTTATTCAGTCAATCAACAAGCCTTTATTGGCATAAAATGTAGGTTGAAACAGATAAACATAAAAGCGGGATCAAAAAGCCAATTCTTAAAATCAGATACTGTACAACATACCAGAAGTAGTAGCAGTAGCAAGCCCTTATTGGCATAGACAACAGTACAACAATAGTAAAAAACTGACTAAAAAACATATACAATACAGGAAATAAATGTTAAGTGGGAGGAAATCTACTGGCATTTAGTAATTTCCAGGAGAAAGCCTGCCACTATCATACAGAGAGAAGGATCAGGATTGTCCAGCAAGTAGTGTAATCTGAATAAATCGGGGAGATCGGGTAAATGTAAAGGAGTAAGATTCACATACTTGGATCTGATTTCCTTGAATCTGAAACAGTGTAGTAATTGGTGGGCCAGAGATTCAACTGAGCCATCATTACATGGGCACATACCAGAAGTAAATCAACGGTTTGTTTCCGTTATTACATGTAAAACTGTAATTTATTAAAGATCCTTGCTGGACTATAAGGCAGGCAATAGGAAGAAATCAAGAACCATTTTAGGAGGGAGCAATGGAGAAATAAATGAACACTTAACGCAAATAAACTTACCCCATCCCAAGATTCCCAAACCATTGACCATAGTTGTATGGGAATCGGTACCAATGACGCTGTCTGGATAGAGGAAGTCTTTAACGTCGAACACCACTCTGGACAAATATTCCAGGTTCACCTGATGGGCCATTCCCGTTCCAGGAGGAATTACCGAGACGTTCTCAATCATTTTGGAGCCCCACTGGTTAATTTCAAAAGAGAGGGGAAATTGACAAATGAACTCGATCAGTGTGCGCACTGTTAACTGCGAACGTGGACAGGTAAACCGAAGATTTCTTTGAAACCTAGTCCTTATCCACTTAATGAACATAAGAACATAAGAACAAGCCAGCTGGATCAGACCAGAGTCCATCTAGTCCAGCTCTCTGCTACTCGCAGTGGCCCACCAGGTGCCATTGGGAGCTCACCTGCAGGAGGTGAAAGCAATGGCCTTCTGCAGCTGTTGCTCCCGAGCACCTGGACTGTTAAGGCATTTGCAATCTCAGATCAAAGAGGATCAAGATTGGTAGCCATAGATCGACTTCTCCATAAATCTGTCCAAGCCCCTTTTAAAGCTATCCAGGTTAGTGGCCATCACCACCTCCTGTGGCAGCATATTCCAAACACCAATCACACGTTGCGTGAATGAAAAACAATTATATCATTTTCATGTTTACAAAAAAGCTGAAGAATAACTTGGCGAATAACATCAGCAGATAAAAAGTAATATTAATGTGATGAAATGATTTTCTGCCTCACGCAGTCATTAAATTATGTTTCACAGGCATTCCACTGGTCTTTTTTGGAGGTTCGACAAATAAGCAGGAATTAACACCTGCCTTAAGCGTCACAGATCTTTTAAACTTCACAGATCTTTATCTTTATTATCAACGGGCACTTTCGTTGTTCCCCCCAACCACTCATTTTGAAAACAGTGGGGAGAGCCTTGAAGATTAATATCACCTCAGGTTTGTTGTTATGATTTCCAATAAACAATTCTGAAAGCTCACTGGCTGGGCCAGGCCATCCTGTGAACCAACGTACCTTGAAAAACTGGAGCCTCTCTCGATTTCTTCCGAATTCTACCTCCTGGTTTTTTAACACTGTTTCAGGCCTGAGGAGGAAACAAAAAGAGGCCACCAATAAAAGTTAATATTCACTGACTGATGCTGAGTACTGCAAGTGACAGCCGTGCTCTGATTTGCTTGAGGCAAGTTATGCAAATAAGATCTTCTAGGAAAGGAACCTGTCTGGAAGATCACACGGCCCAGAGGAGCCGGGTGTTTTCTAGCAGTCATTCTTAGATCTTGGAAGCCCTGGAAAAGAAGGCGGGGGATGATTCATACTAAACATGACAAGAAAAAAAAACTTTTCTCTTGGAATGTGGCTCTTAGAAAACCAGTAAGGGAACACAGTAATGTTTCCCCTTGAGGAGCGTCCAACTATCAGACAGCACGCGAGGAACGTCCAGTTATCAGAGTGCCAGCGTGGTGTTGTGGTTAAGAGCAGGTGGATTCTAATCTGGAGAACTGGGTTTGATTCCCCACTCCTCCACTTGAGTGGCAGAGGCTTATCTGGTGAACCAGATGCGTTTCCACACTCCTACACTCCTGCTGGGTGACCTTGGGCGTTAGCTTAGAGATTGTTTTCCCCACCCCATTACAGTTTAAGAGAAAAACAATCAAATATTACAGGACTCCTTATAAATAGAAAACAAAGGTCATGCACGTATCATGGATACCACTTGGGATGCCAGCTCCGGGTTAGGAAATTCCTGGAGGTTTGGGGGCGGAGCTTAGGAAGACCAGAGTTTAGGGAGCTATAATTTCATACAGCCCACCCTCTAAAGCATCCATTTTTTCCAGGAGAACTGATCTCTGTAGTCAGGAGTTCTTCAGCCACTACCTGGAGGCTGTAACATTAGATACCTCCCACCCTTCAAGCATAGCGTGGTGTAGCGATTTAAGAGCAGGTGGATTCTAATCTGGAGAACCCGGTTTGGTTCCCCACTCCTCCACCTGAGTGGCAGAGGCTTATCTGGTGAACCAGATATGTTTCCGCACTCCTACATTCCTGCTGGGTGACCTTGGACTAGTCACAGTTCTTCAGAACTCTCTCAGCCCCACCTGCCTCACAAGGTGTCTGTTGTGGGGAGAGGAAGGGAAAGGGGCTCGTAAGGCCCCTTGAGTCTCTTTACAGGAGAGAAAGGTGGGGTATAAATCCAAACTCCTCCTCTTCTTCTACTCTGTTAGACAGTCAGCAGTTTCTACAATGTCACATGTGCACCTCTATAACTGTGTGGTTTGGTTCTGCAACCCAACAAGATCGACACAGACTTCAGAGAATAATCAGAACTGCAGAAAAAACAATTGCTGCTAACCTGCCTTCCATTGAGGACCTGTATACTGCACGGGTCAAAAAAAGGGCTGTGAAAATATTTACTGACCCCTCGCATCCTGGACATAAACTGTTTCAACTCTTACCCTTCTCTAAACGCCGCTTACAGAGCACTGCGTACACCAAGACATTTTACCTAGACATAAGAACAGTTTTTTTCCCCGAGATGCCATCACTCTGTTAAAACAAATAATTCCTCCTCAATAATGTCAAACTATTTATTATATATATTATTTATTATATAATTACTGCACTACTTTTTTTCATCATTCCTATTACCCATCTCCTCCTCTACTTATGACTGTATGATACTATAGCCTGTGCTGTGGACATTTCATTTTGTATTCTTATGATTTTACATTTTATGTTTTTATTTACTATTGATTGTTTCCCTGCGATTGCTTACTAGACCTATATGACAATCATCATTAAGTGCTGTAAAATCCTATATGATTCTTGACAAATGTATTTTTCTTTTATGTACACTGAGAGCATATGCACCGGAGACAAATTCCTTGTGTGTCCAATCACACTTGGCCAATAAAGATTCTATTCTATTCTATTCTATTCTATTCTATTCTATTCTATTCTATTCTATTCTATTCTATTCTATTCTATTCTCAGCCCCGCACTTCCCCCCACAAGTATTCTCCTTGCAGCAGTGGCGAAGGAGGTTAAGAGCTCGTGTATCTAATCTGGAGGAACCGGGTTTGATTCCCCGCTCTGCCGCCTGAGCTGTGGAGGCTTATCTGGGGAATTCAGATCAGCCTGTACACTCCCACGCACGCCAGCTGGGTGACCTTGGGCTAGTCACAGTTCTTCGGAGCTCTCTCAGCCCCACCTACCTCACAGGGTGTTTGTTGTGAGGGGGGAAGGGCAAGGAGATTGTCAGCCCCTTTGAGTCTCCTGCAGGAGAGAAAGGGGGGGATATAAATCCAAACTCTTCTTCTTCTTCCTTGAATGCCCACAAAGCTGCATTAGACTGAACCAGACCACTAGTCCATCATGGTCAACGACAGGGAATACGATAGCATGAATTATCTCGATCTACTACTAACCGTTCCCGTAAAAACTGTGAGGTGCCATTGTGATCGGCAATTAGAATGATCTGAACCAACACGTGATATTTCTACGTAGGACAAGCTAAGCAAAGGCATCACCGCGAGGTGACGTTTGCAGAGCCAGAACAGACCAGCCACTCACTCAGGCACTGGCTGAAGATGAAAAGGACACAGCAGAGGCGTGTTCTCAATCTGCACGGAAAGCGGTCCCGAGTTACGACTTGGCTCGCCGTCACATGGCCCTCGGCAGCTGGACTGGCCTCGACACAGAGGTTTCCGAGGCGCTTTGAGAGGAGAAAGTTTCGCTGGCGGTCTCTGCGGCTCCCCGCCTCCAGGATTGGGAGTATTCTGCATTGCACTGTTATAAAAAGGTGGAAATAAATGTTGACGACTAAACCTTGGCCCCTTCCGCACACGCAAAATAATGCGTGTTCAAACCACTTTCACAACTGTTTGCAAGTGGATTTTGCTATTCCGCACAGCTTCGAAGAGCACTGAAAGCAGTTTGAAAGTGAATTATTCTGCATGTGCGGAATGAGCCCTTGTCTCAGGAAAAGATGCTAGTAAAACTGTATATTCCTCCGCCACAGAACTCAACCTCCCAAACCTTCTTTGTCGTAGAATGCTCCGCCTGGGTCCCAGCGCCCACCTAGCCCTGCTTGCTGCCCCATCCATTTGGTTGTCGTTTGATGAACTATAAACACTCTTGTATCAAAGTACCATGTTCAATAATGCATAAAGCAATGGCTTTTACAAAGGCAGTGTGTAAAAATGAATGTTAATTCTCATATTCGCTCAGGACTATATTCTAATGCAGAAGCATACACTTTTCTTAACATCCACACCTCAACTGACCATACTAACATCTTTTTTTTTCTGAGAAAAAGAGTGTGATAGAGTGTTTGATGAAGATCTGGGAGCCCCAGGTATGAATTGCTCTCCTGCCTGGGTGACTTTGGCCCAGTCACATACTCTGAGCCTAGAATACCTCACAAGGTTGTTGTGGGAATAAAATGGAAGAAAGGAGAGCAACGTAAGCTACTAGGGAGAAAGTAAGGTTTCCCCGTCAGTCATGTCCCACCCTGGGGTACTGCTGCAAGCAGTGATTTCATAGGCAAGACGTTTTTGTGGGGTAGTTTGCCATTGCTTTCCCTGGCTATTCAGTCATAGGATATAGTTGTTTCAGGCTATCAAGGTAGTCTGTGATACACATCCAATGTGAATGGACGGTTTCACTATCCGCCGTAGGGGGAAGGTAGATGTTAACCACTAGGAGGGGAGAGATCAAGCCCTCACATAGAATAGCCTGAGCTAAATGATAGCATACTGGTAACTCTGTGATCCGGAGGTTCAATTCTTGTGCTACCAAGATTGCCAGACCCGCCTGGTGCCTTCCCATCTTATTAGACTTATGAGCAGGAAGACAGTAGGCTTCCCTGGCTATTCTTTACCCCTTAGCTATGGGTACTCATTTACCGACCACGGAATGGATGGCTGGCTGAGTTGACCATGAGTCAGCTGCTAGGATATCTGACCCACCGGGGGCTCGAACTCCTGACCGTGTGAGTGGCAGTGCAAGCACTGAACCACTACGCCACGTGGCTACTAGGGAGACAGGGGAAATGAACAAATGTGCCTGCATGTGGAGATCAATTGTGGGGGACTGGGCAAATTTGGAGGAGACACAGTGAATATCACGTTAGCAATCAGCACTGAGACTGTTCCACGTGGTACAGCAAGAAAGGAAACAAGGAATTTCTTTTATAGGTTCCTCTGAGATTAAGTAACATCATTCCCCTTCGGAGTAAAAAAACAAATGCAAATGCGAGTTGCTTCACAACAAATACCATTTGCTGAAGTCGATCTGCAACGAATGATCCACGGTGAGGTCGGTCGGGCAGGCCGGATGCACCCTCGCGGGATCTCCCCCGAGGTTTTTCACAGCTTCCCTCATCGCGGCAAAATCCACCATTGCAGGAATTCCACTGAGAAAAGAAGGACAAGGGACGTAGGGGTCTCTTGGCTCTGACGCTGGCACGGTAACACGGAGGAAGCCAAAAAGCGAAGAGCCTGTCGAATTTGCTGCGCTCCCTAACGAGGCAGGAAAAATACTGGGGCAAGAATGGCCACGCCCAACTACAGGAAGTGACCAAAGTACCTTTCCTGCCTCCCTGACGGATGCCCACGAGATGGCCTCCACCATCCAGGAGAATGGCTTACCAAGTTAACCCCGCCCCTCGGAGCCCTCAGTATTTCAAGACGACCCATCGCAAACAGCAAAAGGTTGCTCGGCCTATTTTCCGCTTATTCAAGAAGCTTGTGAAGAGGAAGACAACATTTCTATCTGCCCCTGTTTCTATGGCCAGTTGGTCTTCCTGCTTCTTGGGCACATGGGTGGGTGGGGGGGTAAGGAATGACATGGGTAACATATTGGTGGTCTGCAGCAGGAGTGGGGAACAGGCAGAGGGAAATGTAGTCTGGATTCAACCCACGGCTTCCGCTTGAACATTTATAACACATAACATTTTATACCGTTCGTGCCATCCCATCTCAGCCTTCTGGAGACAAATATGAACAGCTAGAATAAGCCTTTCAGACACTTTTTCAATTCCAGAAAATTGCTTTGTTTGCTTTCAAAAAAATGGTTGTTTTCAAAACCTGCATGTTTCAGTGTTTGAACTTCAGCGTTTGTAAACTGCCTCGATTTTACATTTAGCACAAGCAAGATAACACCACCTCACCCCGACACACGTTCATGAGGGAGTCAGTAAAATCATTACGTCGGAAGGGAATTCGAACACATGTACCTAAAAGTTCCTCAAGTATATGGAACTTCCCTAGTTTTTAATGGACTCTTGAGCCATCTCTGGCATGGTATAAACCACAGGTGTCAAACTCACGGCCCTCCAGATGCCAGCATGATGGGAACTGTAGTCCATAACATCTGGAGGGCTGCGGGTTTGACACCTGTGATATAAACAAAACAAATACAACCAATGCTCCGTCAGCTTTTCTTAAACAGATATTTTTTGGGAACAAGATGACAGTCAGAAGTTTAACAAAGAGCATTAAGTTTGGACTGGCAATTACTATCTAAACACTGCAGAGGCCCCACCCTGTACACTCGGAGACCACGCTGCTGGAAGAGATCCTGAGAGCTAGTTGAAATATGACTTACGTAAAATCCTGGAGGAGAACTCTGGCAGGACAGAAGGGCACTTCGACATCATTCCGTTTTGCTTTCCAGTCCAGGATATTCATCACATCTTCCTCTTTCACTAGGAAGCCGTCCCAGTTACGAACGGCTGCTTCCAACAGGACCCGTATGGAGTAAGGCAGGCGATCTAAGCAGCAAAAAAAAGCAATAGAATTGGCCCAAGACATATTTTCAGAGCGTGTTGCGCAGAATGTCTCTGTGTGTACACTCTTCAAGGCTGAATTCTCCCTAGAAGCTAAAATTACTGAACTGACGCTATTCTTCATTGGTCACATCATAAGACAAGATCCACCAGGAAAAACAATCAGGCTAAGAAGGAAAACCCGACACGAATTGATTGAATAAAGGAAGGCACGGCCTTCACTTTGCAAGATTTGAGTGAGGTTGCTAACAGGACATTTTGGAAGCCATTAATTCACAGTGTCGCCAGAAGTGATCTGCAGCGCGTAACTTGGAATACGTGTTTCTGCCAGCTCTTGTGCATAAAACATCTCAGCCAAAAGGCGGTACTCAGCCATTAACGGTGTTTTTATTTCAGAGAGAGTAAACCCACAAAGCTCTAGGATGAAGTGATCCGAGAACATAGATGGCAAACAGATGAAACCATTATTCATATTTTCGGGCTTCCCAAAGCTAGGAGGACTTCCAAAACAGCCAATTCTGGACCAATGTTACGAATTAGCCTTGGAAATTAATTACACTCAGTGAGGGTGTTCAGCATCACAACCAATAAACAGGTCGGATAGGGCTGCTTCTCTTCTTCAATTAAGAACAAACCTTCCCAGTCCAGCAAAGGTGACGCCAGGTGAGCTACACCTGCAGCTTGTTCATCCTTTGTGTTCTGGAGATCAACGCTGATACACTGGGATACAGCTACGCCAACATGTTCTTCTAATTGATGTGGTTTACCTAGGGACCGCGTGTTGCTACGAAAAACCAAACCTAAACAACTCATCGCTACAGAACCAGGAAGCTAAGTTCTCTGTGTGGCAGTTAAGAACATAAGAACATAAGAAAGAGCCTGCTGGATCAGACCAGAGTCCATCTAGTCCAGCACCCTGCTACTCGCAGTGGCCCATCAGGTGCCTTTGGGAGCTCACCTGCAGGATGTAAAAGCAATGGCCTTCTGCTGCTGCTGCTCCCAAGCACCTAGTCTGCTAAGGCATTTGCAATCTCAGATCAAGGAGGATCAAGATTGGTAGCCATAGATCGACATGGGATTTCAGATAAAATAAATAAGCAAATTTTTTAAACAGTGATACATCCAGAAGGGTCGTTACTCAAAGAATATTTCAATTTTTTAACAGAAGCTTCAAGATCAGTATGCTAGTCGTACGTTAAAATATATTTAAAAGATTTTAAATCATCACCGTGGAAGATATCTGTATACTGGCCCTGCCTGTATAAATCAGGGGTGCCTGACTCATTTGCTACAAAGGACGGATATGACATAAATGTGACTTGGTTGGGCTGGGTCGGGGGGTGGAGGTGGGTATAGCTGCCTCGATTGGCCCCAGAACGTCGTGTGCGTGTATGTGCCTAGACTGGGGAGCCCATAGAAGGGTGGGATGGCTGCTTTGAGGGTGTGAGCGAGCCAGTCTTCATGTGTGCCTTTTAGTTTGATATTTTGAAGACTCCCTTGCAAGAGTGAGGAATGTCTTCCACAAGGCAGGAATTCTTTCGATCTTACAGCAAGATTGCAATGTGTAAAGAAGGGATCTATTGCCACTTTGGAATGAAGAGAGGAAGAAGAAGAGTTTGGATTTATACCCCATCTTAAGGAGACTCAAAAGAGATTACAAACTCCTTTTCCCTTCCTCTCCCCACAACAGACACCTTGTGAGGTAGGTGGGGCTGAGGGAGTTCCAAGAAACTGTGACTAGCCCAAGGTCACCCAGCAGGAATGTAGCAGTGCAGAAACACATCTGACTCACAGCAAATGTAATTAACTTTTCTCTTCTTTATTGTGTCACCTTATTCTAATACTTTACTGAAATATTATAATATATTATGATTGGAATGTAGCATGTTTCTGTAGCTGCCCTTGAAATGTTTACTTTCAGTACCAAGTTTAGATTTAACGTGTGTTGCAATTTCTGTCTTTCTCTGTTCCGTTTTCTTTTTTTGTTTTTCTAATGCCAATAAAGGCTTAATAATAAAACCTCTGGTTCCCCAGATAAGCCTCTGCCACTCAGGTGGAGGAGTGGGGAACCAATCCCGGTTCTCCAGATTAGAATCCACCTGCTCTTAACCACGACACCACGCTGAGCATTTATTTTCCTTCAGTTGTACTCAACTTTTCTCCCCAGTGGGGGCCCAAAGTGGCTTACAACACTCTCCCCTTCCCCGTCTTCTCCTCACAACTAACCTGTGAGGTAGGCTAGGCTGAGAGTGTGCAACTGATCGCCGGCCATCCCGCCAACTTCCACGATACGGTGGGGAATTCAAGCTGATTTAACAATAGTTCGCAAACACGCGCGGCAACAGAAAAGACGGGTGAAAAGAAGAGCTGGAGCTAACAAATTTAACAGGTCCCTCCACTAGCTGCTCAGCTCTGGGAAGCACAAATTGCAGCTGCAGGGTTCACCAGCCTCATTTCACTTAACTGTGTTTTACAAGGCAGGCAGTGTAATTTCTCCCTAATTAGGTGATTCATCCCAAAAGCTAACTGGAACAAGAAGGTGCTTCTGGATCAGCAAGAGTTTCCACTTTCTCAACAGCGTACCAATTTTTAAAAAATATCTCTTGCCCCTCTCATTTAAGAACACACAGAACTTTTCCAACCAAGCCAATATAATAATTCCCCTGAAGGTTTGCAACTGGAACCTATCTGGTTTTCTCAGAACTGAGTCTTTCCAATCTCGCTTGCAATATTCACCCAAATGTTTAATTTGGAAAGATGATAGCTAAAAGCTTCTCAGATACTGACACGCTTCTCAAAATTCACTGCTGACAAAATTCACATCATAGAATCATAGAGTTGGAAGAGACCCCAATGGCCATCCAGTCCAACCCTCTGCAATGCGGGAACTCCTGACAGATGGCCATCCAGACTCTCTTTAAAAACCTCCAAAGAAGGAGACTCCACCACACTCCGAGGCAGTGCATTCCACCGCTGAACAGCCCTGACTGTCAGGAAGTTTTTCCTGATGTTTAGGTGGAATCTCTTTTCCTTCACCTTGAGCCCATGACTCCTGGTCCAAGTCTTGGGAGCCACAGAAAACAAGCTTGCTTCCTCACCAACATGACATCCCTTCAAATATCTAAACAGGCTATCATGTCACCTCTTAACCTTCACTTCTCCAGACTAAACATATCCAACTCCCTACATCTCTCCACATAGGGCATGGATTTCAGACCTTTTACCATTTTGGTACCCCTCTTCTGGACACGTTCCAATTTGTCAATATCTTTCTTGAATTGTGGTGCCCAGAATTGTACACAATATTCCAGGTGAGGTCTAACAATGCAGAAGAGAGAGGTACTATTACACCCCTCGATCTAGACACTAGACTCCTATTGATGAAGCCCAGAATCGCATTGGCTTGCTTGGCCGCCGCATCACACTGCTGACTCATGTTCAGCACTGGCTTCCTAGGAAGACACACTAAAATGACTATTGCAGCAACGGCTCTGAGACAGACTCAGAAATCCAGGCTCTTGCGTGTGGCAGCAGCTGGCAAGCTTTAATACCCCAGAGGACCGAACCTTTGCCCCTAGTGGGTCAGCAAGATGGAGCTTAATTGGCTCCTGAGACATAATGGAGGACCTCCCGAAAGGTGACAGCAGGCTATAAACTGGTTGCTTAGATACCAGGTGGGGCTGCTGAGTCTCTACCCACAGGAACCTGCCTTGGACTGAATCAGATGATCGCAATAAACTGGTGATTCCAGGGACCTTCAGGATACAAAGAGGCTCTTCCATTGAGGCACAGTCCTCTCCATTCGCCTGGTTTCCCTTATAACTTGGGAGCGGTCTCTGCTTCAGTTTCTGTGCCTTGCCTAACTTCCTTATGGCTCTCCCTTGCCAGATAATTCCTGGAGTAATTAAAAAAACCAATTTAGCAACTAAATCCAGCTTGTTGAGCGTTTTATGTAGGTCTTAGGTCCTGCTCTCTTTTGGATCCTGCAGGCTCGCCGCAACGGTCGCATCAGAAGCCTAACTCAGAGATATACCTGTTCTATGGCCCTGCTTCCAGTTCTGTTTCCAGAAAGGAACACAAACAGACTCTCCCAATGGGGGACCAGAACAGAAGGTGGGAAACCGGCAGATGAATCCAAGGGCGGGAGAGGCGGACCCACCTCTGGAGCCGGTGCTGTGCCGACCTGGGCGCTCACCCCACCGGTGGAAGGAGTGTGGCTGTGGGCGGGCCAGGGGGTGGAGCTGACCTTAGTCAGCTTCCACTGCCCGCCCAACCTCCATGTGCCAGCAGGACTGGCCTCAGAGATTTGCCACGTTTTCTGTGGCGTATCTCTGTTATCCCCTATGGAGAATATTTGGCTGCTGCTTCATTTTCTTTTAGGGCTCCCCGCACTGCCCTTTGAAGTGGCGCCATCCCTTTCCACCAGCCTCGTCTGGATTGGGTTGTTAGTTCTTACAAAAACGGCTCAGGGACAGAGCATATATAACAGTGGTGGCAAACCTATGGCACTCCAGATGTTCATGGACTACAATTCCCATCAGCCCCTGCCAGCAGATAACCAGCACTGTGACACCTCTTTGTCTGAGCCTTTGGGGAGCTCCTGTTAGAGAAGCCAGCATGGGACTAAAAGGACTCAGTAAATCAGCGGTTCTCAAGCTGTGGGTCGGGACCCCTTTGGGAAGTGATGGCAAACCTTTTTGAGACCGAGTGCCCAAACTGCAACCCAAAACCCACTTATTTATCGCAAAGTGCCAACACAGCAATTTAACCTGAATACTGAGGTTTTAGTTTTGGAAAAATGGTTGGCTCTGAGGCGTGCGTTACTCGGGAGTAAGCTTGGTGGTAGTTGTTGGCTTTGCTTTGAAGCAACCGTGCAACTCTTCCAACAGGTGGTAGAATTTTACGCACCCTAGGGAGGGCTTATGGCGAGAAGAAAGCCACAGCCGTGCCAGCAACCGAGCTTACTCCCAGGTAAAGGATCGCGTTTTAGTTCTTTGCATGAAAATCAGTGGGGTTTAGCATGCTACTTAACAGGGCTACTCTATATGCTGCTTCCCCAAAACTAGGGTCTTAGGGTTTAATGCTAATAATCAAGCTTCCAGCCAGCCCAGGCCAGCCTAGATGTGGGGCGATTCCCCCCCACATGATGAACTCTGTTTGTGCATGCCCACAGAGAGGGCTCTGAGTGCCACCTCTGGCACCCGTGCCATAGGTTCGCCATCACTGCCTTTGGGGGTCAAACGACCCTTTCACAGGGGTCGCCTAAGACTCTCTGTATCAGGGTTCTCCATCTGTAAAATGGATAAATGTTAGGGTTGGGGGTCACCACAACATGAGGAACTGTATTAAAGGGTCGCAGCATCAGGAAGGTTGAGAACCACTGCAGTAAATGAACCTACAAGGCTGCCTTAAATAAGCTTTTCAATTGCTGTGCACAGCAGAGCTGTTTGCATTTGTGTTCTCCAAGATAACCTTTGCAAGCCAGCAGGAGCTGGGCTGAGCAAACTGATAAACCAGAGCTGCATGCACACAGGGCACTATCCCACTCCACTCGGCAGAAGTTACTTTTGAGTCAACAGCACCGGATTGCCCTGTAGATCTGTGTGAACTTTGGACCTCTGCAAACGTACATCAGCAGCTGCATGTTATTAAACATTCTTGGGAACTAAGGAAGAGACATTCAAGAGGCCAAGTAAACAAGTCATTTAACAAACTGTTTCCCCAAACACAGGCCCTCCCAGGTTGTAAACTGTTTTTTCCAGGTTTTTGAGTAGGCATTAAGAAGGTCTAGCTGCCAGCACGACCATACAGACCTGAGGAAAGCATCTTACTGTTACAAAAACCTGGCTTAAATCTGTTAGGGCTAATGGCCCAACTTCTGTTAACTGAAAGAGAAATCAGGAGTGATCCCCTGGCTGGGATTTTAGCAAGCAGCAATGAAGTACGTGCATGTTTGTTTATGTTCTCAGACCAAACGTTTAAAATACAATTTAAATAAAAAACAACTTTAAAATCCATCTTGCGTATCTGATACAAAAAACGGTTAACATATTAATCTTTCGGTGTTTCAGCAGCGGAATACAACCAAGGTAGCAAGAAGTTAAGATGGCAATTGTCAGAATCTACGGATTCATTTTTCCAGAATTCTTCGGTTTGCAAAGAATATAAACAAAACCTAGCAACTGACAACGGAGTGTTAAGATCTGCTCTCGTTAGCAACCATCTTAATTTCGTCCTGTTATTATTACCAGCCAGTCTCTCCAACAGCAGTGAAGTAAACAGTTCTCGCTGCTGAAAACAACTTTTGTAGAAAAGAGAGAGTAGTGACTTTTGGGCCCAATCCTCATAAGAACATAAGAACAAGCCAGCTGGATCAGACCAGAGTCCATCTAGTCCAGCTCTCTGCTACTCACAGTGGCCCACCAGGTGCCATTGGGAGCTCACATGCAGGATGTGAAAGCAATGGCCTTCTGCGGCTGTTGCTCCCGAGCACCTGGTCTGTTAAGGCATTTGCAATCTCAGATCAAAGAGGATCAAGATTGGCAGCCATAAATCGACTTCTCCTCCATAAATCTGTCCAAGCCCCTTTTAAAGCTATCCAGGTGAGTGGCCATCACCACCTCCTGTGGCAGCATATTCCAAACACCAGTCAAACGTTGCATGAAGAAGTGTTTCCTTTTATTAGTCCTAATTCTTCCCCCCAGCATTTTCAATGTATGCCCCCTGGTTCTAGTACTGTGAGCACTTGGCCTAACTAAATTCTACTGAACAGGGATTCTATAGTAGCCATGTTTGTTGGTGTACACGTGCCCACAGCTCCCTTAAGCAAAACAGACAATTTATCTCGACCAATCACGGTTGAATAGATAATGAATACCATCAGGGCATAACTAGGTTGCACTGTAACAGATCTACTGAGGAACTTCAACATGATTATTTTGACTTACACCACTTCTGATTAACGTTTTGTCGAAAACTTTCATGGCCGGATTCAACTGGTTGTTGTGGGTTTTCCGAGCTGTGTGGCTGTGGTCTGGTGGATCTTATATTCTATGTTTCGCTTAGATTTAGGTTGGCATCTTACAGCCAGGTGCATCACAGAGGGAAATGTCACTGGACACAGTGTGTAACAGACTTCCCTCTGTGATACACCTCTGAAGATGCCAGCCGCAGATGCAGGTGAAACGTTAGGAACAAGATCCACCAGACCACAGCCACACAGCTCGGAAAACCCACAACAACCATTTCTGACTAATTCAAATGACAAGCAGTTGTAGTGTTCTAAAGCTGCAATTTTATCAGGTAGGAGCATCTCAACCCTGCACAGGTAACTGTTCTGGCCTCAGCGAGGTGTAGTGGTTAAGAGCAGGCAGAGGTGGGATCCAGCAGGTTCTCACCAGTTCCCGAGAGTGGGTTACTAATTATTTGTGTGTGCCGAGAGGGGGTTACCACTTGGGTCCGCTTTTCCATCTCCTGCACTACCCTCCCTCAGAGGCATACTGCCTTTGAACATGAAGGTTCCATATAGCAATTGCGACTAATAATGTAACTCCCCTGAACTACATCCCTTTCAGGTACTGCAATTCATTGATTCTCAGCCTTTCGTACCTTTTATCTCACCAGTCTCTATCAAAGAACCTGTGTGTTTCACCATTGCTGTGTTCAGATTTGTGAGCTGGGGAATTTTCTATAATGTGATGATGATTTAGAAATGACCTGGTCATGGTGGGGTGGCTGCCCATGGGTGGGGGGGGGGAGGCATCCAACTCAGGTTTTGCCCAAGGCTCAGGTTTGCCTAGGTACGCCTCTGCCCCCTTTGCTGAGGGGGGGCTGGCGAGGGAACCTGTTACTAAAATTTTTGGATCCCACCACTGGGAGCAGGTGGATTCTAATCTGGAGAACCAGAATTATTGCCTATTCTGAATTTGGGTCTAAAGTTAACAGTGGTCGAATTGGCTACATCTGAATACAGAATGAGGGAGGAGGCGCAGAAGAAGACAGGCACTAGGACCCCTGCGGAGCGTTCTATTAGAACAAAGGTCCAGGAAGAAGTGGGAGGTGAATTTACAATTGTACTAAGATCTTTTGGTGGAAAAAAGTATAGCTTCACACGTAAAGTCCATGAATCTCCTTGGGACTGTTTTCAGAATGCTATAAAACCGATTCGTGTCTTAAATCATTGTTCAGCTAGACCAGGGGTAGGGAACCTGCGGCTCTCCAGATGTTCAGGAACTACAATTCCCATTAGCCTCTGTCAGCATGGCCAATTGGCCATGCTGGTAGGGGCTGATGGGAATTGTAGTTCCTGAACATCTGGAGAGCCGCAGGTTCCCTACCCCTGAGCTAGACCATTTCTGAAGAAAACCAGGGGGCTCTATTGGAAAACTAAATGCTGACATGTAAAATACTTGAGATGAACCCATTGGTACTTCTGGGAAGCCACGTCAATGCAAAAAAGCAATGAAAAAGTAGCGGTTACCATATTTGGTGCCTCCGAGTTTAGCAACGTTGTAGAACTTCTTTCCTGCACTGTCTTTCAATAGCTCAATTAAGTGCTGGAACGGGCAGTCTGAAAGACAAGTCACGTGAATCATTAAAATACTTAAGCATTTTTAAAATATTGTTTCAACAACAAGGTACGTGAACCGAATTCCCTGTTCACTGAAGGGAATTATACATATTCCATTCAGTGTCAGTAGCTTTCAGGAGAAGGGGAATAATACTCATGTTTAACTGATTCACCAGCAAATGGTACTACCGGCATTCAGAATTTACCAAAAACGAAAAAGAGACTTTCTCTCTCTCTTTCTCTCTATACATACACACAAAGAATTTGATGCTTTTAAAAAGAGTTTGCTCATGCTAATTAAACCCAAGCATGCAAATAAAAAACTAACTAGAGTCAGAGGATCTTCTTCTCTTTAAAAAAACCCCAAACACCTTGCATATAATCTAAAAAGGAAGAATGGGATCCCATCCCACTAGTCAATTTGTAGCACAATAACGAGAGGGCTGTTTTTAAGAAAAAGCCCTTCATGCTCATTAAAATTTTCTCCATTCCATTTCTTAAAACGTTTAATGGCATCTATAAAACACAACATAACAGCCATCACAATTAACACAATTTTTAAGCGCATAGCAATAAAACCATTTAAAATTTTTGCGAGAGCTTCCAACATTGCAAAGGGAGCTGAGAGTCTGTTTCTGGCTTGCTAACTCCGAGCTGGTAACTTCCTGCAGATTTAGGTAGGGGAGGGATAGAGTCCATCCTCCAAAGCAGCTGATTGTCACCAGGGGACCGCATCTCTGTCACCTGGCATTCAGCGATGACTCTGGGAGATCTCTAGGCTCCACCTGGAGGTTGGCAACTCTATGCTAACCCCTAGACCTTACAACCCAAACCCAGCCCTTGTTTACAAGTCTTTCTTCACCCCCCCCCCAAAAAAACAAGGGCCTGTGTCTCTCTCATTCCCTCCACCATGAGGGGTGGAGTTACAAAAGATCCGCAGAGATTTGGGGGTGAAACCTGAGAGGAGGCCTCAGCAGGGCACAATGCCAACCTCTAAAAGCAGCCATTTCCTCTAAAGGAACAGATCTTGGGCTTGATCCACTGTTATAGAGGGAGATCTCCAGGAGCCAACTGGAGCTTGGCAACCCTGCATACAGCCCCCCCTCCAACGCAGCCACTTCCTCTACAGGAGCTGATCTTGGGCAACTGGAGATCTCCAGGAGCCAGCTGGAGCTTGGCAACCCTGCATAACAGCCCATCCTCCAAAGCAGCCATTTTCTCCAGAAGAATGACTCTCCAATAGTCGGGAGGTCTCCAGGCCCCGCCTGGAGGTTGGCAACTCTAATAGGGGGGTCGGGGAAGCCCTGCAAGGTAGGCCCAATCAGGGAAGGGGGCAGTTACTCGGAGGGGGAGGGGGAGAGATGGAGGGGGGGCTCCTCAGGGTGGGGTTTGGGGCAGGAAGGCTGGAGAGGGGGCTTGTGGGAAAGGAGGGGGGGAGATAAGAGCCCCTTCCCCATTCCTGGTCGCTCCTCCTCTCCCCCCAGCACTGACCTGGCCTGGCCGGCTCCATCGCTGGCGACCATATTTTTCCCTCAGGAGATGTTAAAGCGAAGGGGGGAGGGGAGCTGAGGTGAGAGGGGCGGGGCTTGGACCCTCCAAAGACCGCGAGATTTCCGCTCAGCGGCCGGCTGTTTCTGCCTCAGCGGACGGCCCGGACAACTCTCGCGAGATCTGCGGCGGGGCAAGAAAAGAAACGGGGCGGAATTCTCGCGAGGCTTGCTCCCAGACGGGAGGGGTGGGGCGACAGGGAGAGGCTGAGATAGCGGTGTTGGCTGCGGGGTTGGAAAAGTCTCGCGAGAGTTCAGGGCTCTTGTGAAGAGGGGGCTGAGGGCAATACCTTTAAATATTTGTCAATTACATTTTATTCCGCTTAGCCATTTAACTATATTATATATTATGCCTGGTCTCTCTATTTAATTCTCTATTTAACTATATCATGCCGGGTCTTCTCTATTTATCTATATTTAACTATATTATATATAATGCCTGGTATATTATATATTATACCTGGTCTCTCTATTTATCTATATTTAACTCTCTGTTTAACTATATTATATATTATGCCTGGTCTCTCTCTCTATCTATATTTAACTCTCTATTTAACTACATTATATATTATACCTGGTCTCTCTCTTTATCTATATTTAACCCTCTATTTAACTATATCATATATTATAACTGTTTCATCATCCTTTTTGGTCCACATTTTAAGTAGGGTTTTAATTGTGCGTGCTGGACTTCCTGAATTAAAATTGACTTGATTCCATTGACTTGAGCCATTTTTTTTTAAAAAAGTACACGTATCAATAAAATGCTTATTAAACGGTATTGTGAAGTAGGTGGGGCAGAGAGAGTTCGGAGAGAACTGTAACTGGCCCAAGGACACCCAGCAGGAATGTAGGAGTGCAGAAACAAATCCAGTTCACCAGATAAAGAGTCTGCTGCTCATGCAGAGAAGTGAGGAATCAGATCCAGTTTTCCAGATTAGAGTCCACCTGCTCTTAACCACTAGACCACGACTTGCTTTCATGGGGTACAATGCCAATACAGTCGCACCCTCCAAAGCAGCCACTTTCCCCGCCAGGGGAACTGATTTCTGGGGCCTGGATATGAGTTGCAATTCCAGGTGGCCCCCAGGTCCCACCTGGAGATTGGCATCCCGAAATAGCTGTGATTAGACCGAGATTAGGAGCAGGGAGCGCGAGGTCCAAAGTCTTTCTCTTCCAAGAAGTCCATAGGTCAGCCTTGCCTTTGAATGGGGATTGAGCAGAAGTCACCCTCTGATGAACAGGATCTCGGAGGGAATCGCAACATCTTCCCCAGGTTACAACTTAGACAATAACAACATAAAAGAAGAGGACCAAGAAGGCAGTGAGAACTCGAATTCCTCCTTGCCTGGGGAAGCCGGAACCATCGTGCCTGGCTCGCGTACCCCGCCGGAGTTATTTTGGTGACGTCCCGCAGGCGGAAACGTGGTCCCCGGGAATCATGGCCGGCTCCGGGCAAAGTTTGCAGCCGGTGGTGCTGAAGCATCGGCGCACCGCCCTCGAACGAGTCGAAAAGTTCGTCTCGGACGTTTATTTCACGGATTGTAACCTGCGGGGCAGGTTGGTCCGTCGCTAAAATCGGTCCCCCTCTTTTGCTTGTGATCAGAGTTCCCCTGGGGAAAATGGGAAGCCCATACTAGAAAATCTGAGGCCAGCCAAGCCTAAGAAGCATGGACTGTATATTTAGAGACACAAGGCAATGAACTAATTGGTATATGCAATTACTTCGAGTATAAAGTCAGTAGATAAGTCATACACCATTCATAAAGATATGTTGTGATTATATTATAAGTAATATGCAACTGGATATAAATGTAATAACTAAACATACAATGAGGGCACTTAGGCAACCTAAGAAGCGTAATGGGACAGTAACTAATTCTCATAAACATTGTATAAGATCTCATAAACATTGTACATAAGGCAAGAAACCTATAACATTCATATTTCGTTCCAATAAATTGAAAGAGTATTGGTTTGACTGTATATATTTGCTGATGCATCTTGTTTCTTACAATGACCAACCAAATGCAACCTCTGGGAAGAAGCAGGGCATGAAGACCAAAGCCTTCCCCCATGATCTAATAAGTTTATATTCCTAGGGAACTGTCCATTTTATTCAGGTGCTTATAAGGGAACTGTCCATTTTATTCAGGTGCTTATAGGGACCTGTCCATTTTATTCAGGTGCTTTCAATCCCTCTCCAACTCTCTTCCCCATGCTGTTCCCTGGCAACTGGTATTCAGGCAGGTGTACTGTCTCTGAACATGGATGTTCCATTTGGCCGTTTTGGCTAGAGATAGCTTGGTTACTATTCTCCATGAATCCAGTTCGTTTATTCTGGCAGCTGAAACCTCATGGGAGTGAGCTCCGTAGGTAGTTTCTGCTGGTTCGAAAAGTACTTTATTTTGCCAGGCCTGAATTTACTGTCAGCTACGTTTATTGGGTGCCTTTGTGTTTGAGTATTATGGGTGAAATTTTCATATCCTCCTCCAGATCATGCTTAATTTTAAAAACCTTTACAATCCTTCCACAGGTGTCTTTTTTAGCTGGGAAACTCCAAACCGTTCTTGGTAAAGAAGATGATCTAACTTCATGATCTCATATGTTTAAACTATATTTCTTCGTAAAGAAGATACTCTAACTCCATGATCTAATAAGTCTGAAGTATATTTCTAGGGTATAGAGAACTGTCCATTTTATTGTTAGGGTGCTTTCAATCCATCTCAAATGCTTTCCAGCCTGTAATCTGACTCTGTTTATGCCTTAAGCTTGGTCCCTTCAACACTAAAATAATTTGGGTACAAAACTAGAACAGATTTTACTGAAGCAAATTCTTTCTGTGCATAGACTTTTGACTTACAAGAACCCTTCAGAGTTCTTCAGAGAAAATGCATTGACAACAGAAGTCTACTCCAGTTATTTGGATATCTCTCTGTCCCCCACCCCAAAGATTCAGAGTGGGCAACACTGTTTTTAAAAGAAAAGTTTAAAAAAAATTAAATTCATTCTATAAGTAAAATTCTTAAGCATTTTCAATCACTCTGAAGCTAATAAAAATCAGCACAAGTATCAACATGCTTCAGTGTTTTTGGAAAATGAGCAGGCTCAGACTTTGGCAATACTCCAATCACATAGAAGTTTGCAGTGATCATCTTTCTTTTGAACTGCAGGCTGTTTGGGGATACCTGCCCACTGGAATCTCTCTCTTGTTTCGAGACCCCAGAACGGATCCCATACGAGGAAGCCATCCAGCAAGAATTCCTGCCTGTCAAAGTTGGAGACTGTTTTGGAAACACGTAAGTATCTCCTTCTAAAATCATGAAGGGAACATAGGGGGGCTTGTGGGCCAGTCCTGCCTTCCCACATGCCCTAGGAATTGTCCCACCCTTCAGACGGAGGAACTCATTGCATTCCTCAGGTTTCCTACTGAGATTTTGAGAAGGAGCCCCCAAACTGATCCTCACAGTCAAAGCCTGCGTGAGGCCTATAGGAAATCCGCAAGAAAAAGCATAATTTCTTTCAGGTGGAAAACTTGTTGGTTTAAAATCGATCTCAGCATCCCCAGAAAGTGGGCGGGAAAAGAAGTGCACCTTCACTGGGAGAGCGAAGGAGAGGGAATGGTTTGGAAGGATGCCCAACCTGTTCAGGTGAGTGGAAGTCCATCTCAGCTGGTGCTTCTCGGGGTAGGTTGGGGTTTATTTGGGTTTCCTCACTTGTTCAAGTGAGCAGCAGTGGCGTAGGAGGTTAAGAGCTCATGTATCTAATCTGGAGGAACCGGGTTTGATTCCCAGCTCTGCCGCCTGAGCTGTGGAGGCTTCTCTGGGGAATTCAGATTAGCCTGTGCACTCCCACACACGCCAGCTGGGTGACCTTGGGCTAGTCACAGCTTCTCGGAGCTCTCTCAGCCCCACCTACCTCACAGGGTGTTTGTTGTGAGGGGGGAAGGGCAAGGAGATTATAAGCCCCTTTGAGTCTCCTACAGGAGAGAAAGGGGGGGGGGATATAAATCCAAACTCTTCTTCTTCTTCAAGCCGGCCAGTCTTCATGCAGAGGATAATGGGGTTAAGGAAATCAGGAAGGTATGCAGTTCTGGCCCTCACCTGGATAGCCTAGGCCAGGGGTCTTCAAACTATGGCCCTCCAGATGTTCATGGACTACAATTCTTATCAGCCCCTAACAGCACGGCCAAGTGGCAGGGGCTGATGGGAACTGTAGTCCATGAACATCTGGAAGGCCATAGTTTGAAGATCCCTGGCCTAGGCTAGCTTGATCTCACCAGGTCTCAGAAATTTTGTAATAAATCAATACTTTCTCAATACCAAATGCGGCTTGCTTTGGAATAGAACTTTGATGATTTTTTTCCTGCAGTGCCAAATAGAAATATTAATTTACGACTAGGAGCCCCGTGACGCAGAGTGGTCCGCTACAGTGCTGCATCTGAGGCTCTGTGCGCAACCTGAGTTCGATTCGACGGAAGTCGGGCCCAGTTAGCCGGCTCAAGGTTGACTTGGCCTTCCATGGGGTTGGGCAAATGAGTACTCAGCTTGGTGAGGGTAATGTGTAGATGACTGGGAAGGCAATGACAAACCGCCCTGTGTGATAGCAGACTTGAGCGGTACTACTCAAAGTAGACAAGTGGGCATGTACAGCAAACCCCCACCTTCATGAAGAAAAGCTCCACACAGCTGTTTCTTTCAAAAGAAGGCTTTTACCGTTGAGTTGCTCTATGTACAAGATACTATATACAGAGTATATTAAGCAGTCCAACAAAGTGCTTCGCCAGGCACTTCTTTCTCGGCGAATAAATACAGCAGCTACATTGCTGGCGCTTATAGGCATGGTTCGAGCCATCACTGTAAAGGTCACTTTTCGTTTGATAGTTCCGGTCTGCTTGCTGATCTCTAGCTGTCAGATCATTCCTTTCTTGGTGACTCATACCTCTGCTGGATAGGATATGATCACCATGATCTAACTGTCATGACAGAGCCGGCTAACTGGGCCCGACTTCCGTCGGATTGAACTCAGGTTGTGCACAGAGCCTCAGCTGCAGCACTGTACCGGACCACTCATGGTGATCATATCCTATCCAGCAGAAGTTTGAGTCAGCAAAGAAAGGAATGATCTGACAGCGGGAGAACAGCAAGCAGACCGGTTCATTCCAGTTGCAAGTGACCTTTACAGTGGTGGAACCGTGTATATAAGCAACAGCAATGTACTGTATGTTTGTTCCTTAGGGAAACACGTGCCTGGTGGGGCACTTTGTTGGACTGTTTAAAATATTCTGTATATAGTATCATGTACATATAGCAACTCTATGGTAAAAGCCTTCTTTTGAACGAATCTGCTGTGTGGAGTGTTTCTTCTTCTTGAAGGTGGGAGTTTGCTGTATATGCTCGCTTGTCTACTTTGAGTAGTACCGCTCAAGTCTGCTATCAGGCTCAAGGTTGACTCATCCTTCCATGAGGTTGGGGAAATGAGTACCCAGCTTGGTGAGGGTAATGTGTAGATGACTGGGGAAGGCAATGACAAACCACCCTGTGAACATAGTAAATCTTGTCAGGTGATGGTCCCGCATGGTTCAGCAATGACCCAGTGTTTGCACAGAGGCTGCCTTTACCTGTGTTGTGAATTATACCTCCCAAAATGGTGTGCATGTGAAGAATCCTTGAAAGGACTTTAACTCATTACTATTGTTTGTATTCCCTTATTATGCTAGGCATTGTATTTTGGGTTGTTGCTCCCTTCCATGAATGGTTACAGTGCATCTCCTAGCAAGCAGGTTAACCCAGGAACTTCTTTCTTCCTTTGTGGATAGGGCTTGACCCGAGAAGGAGAGAAGACGCACTATATCCTGACTGACTGTCTAAAGGAGACAGATCCTCACAGGTGAGAAAAGAGGCCCTTCAGTCTTTTTAGGGGGATTAAGAACATAAAAACATAAGAACAAGCCAGCTGGATCAGACCAGAGTCCATCTAGTCCAGCTCTCTGCTACTTGCAGTGGCCCACCAGGTGCCTTTGGGAGCTCACATGCCGGATGTGAAAGCAATGGCCTTCTGCGGCTGTTGCTCCCGAGCACCTGGACTGTTAAGGCATTTGCAATCTCAGATCAAAGAGGATCAAGATTGGTAGCAATAAATCGACTTCTCCATAAATCTGTCCAAGCCCCTATTAAAGCTATCCAGGTTAGTGGCCATCACCACCTCCCGTGGCAGCATATTCCAAACACCAATCACACGTTGCGTGAAGAAGTGTTTCCTTTTATTAGTCCTAATTCTTCCCCCCAGCATTTTCAGTGTATGCCCCCTGGTTCTAGTATTGTGAGAAAGAGAGAAAAATTTCTCTCTGTCAACATTTTCTACCCCATGCAAATTTTATAGACTTCAATCATATCCCCCCTCAGCCGTCTCCTCTCCAAACTAAAGAGTCCCAAACGCTGCAGCCTCTCCTCATAGGGAAGGTGCTCCAGTCCCTCAATCATCCTCGATTCTCCGTTGTGTGTTTCTGTAAAGCAGGCCATGTAGATTCTTTGGATCTGATAGTGGTGAAAACATTTGTTTGTTTTGTTTGCCTTTTAATGTGACTTTGAAAATGCATCTGGAAAAAGTGTATAGCTACTTGGTGCAGCAAAGATCCTAGCCCAGCACTGCAAAGATTGGACATCAAAGGGATCAGATTTTCTAAGGACCCCCAGATCTATCTGAGATTGTAGAATGCCCAACAAAACGTGAAGCAAGAATGCAGTGAGGTTGCTGATAACTCTTTGCTTTGGCAGTCTGACCCTCTACGTGGAGGTTGCGTGCAATGGCCTCTTCGGGGCTGGGAAAGGCAGTATGATCGCCCTGCCGGATCCGGACAAGAAATTCTCCTTGCAGAAAGCTGAGTTGGTGGTCTTCAACAGGGATGTCCATGAGCTTCTGGTAGACTTTGAGATCCTCCTGGATATGGCCAAGGTAAAGTTAGAGACTCCTGTTCTTAGGAGAGCCAGTGTGGCGTTCCTCCTCTTCTTCTACTTTCCTTGGATCTCTTTCTCAACGATGCACAATATGGAAGTGCCCCAGTTCATAGTAGTGGGGGTGGGAAGCCACCCTTCGTTCCCTTGATACCCAAGACGGCATGAAAACATCACTGAGCAATATCAGTACCTTTCTCTTCTTATCTGGGTATTCAGCTCCTCGGGGAGGAAAACCAGCGGAGCTTCCAGGCGCTTTACGCAGCCAATCGGATGGTTAATCTGTGTGATGTCACCGATCCCTCGACTTTCCCGACGGTTCGTGAAGTGGCCCGTTCCGTCTTCGGTCAGAAGAATGGAGACAGCCAGCATGTCATTCACGCGATGGGCCATTGCCACATCGATTCTGGTAAGAGGAGACGCCCAGATGTGAACTGCTTAAGAGCCAGCGTGGTTTAAGAGCGGGCGTGCTCTAATCTGGAGAACTGGGTTTGATTCCCCCGCTCTGCCACTTGAGCTGTGGAGGTTTATCTGGGGAACCAAATTATCTTGTGCACATGCCAGCTGAGTGACCTTGGGCCAGTCACAGTTCTTCAGAGCTCTCTCAGCCCCACCTGCTTCGCAGGGTGTTTGTTGTGGGGAGGTAGACGGGAAAGGAGCTTGTAGGCGAGTCTCCTTACAGGAGAGAAAGGTGGGGTATAAATCCAAACTCTTCTTCTTAATGCTAATCTGTAGGAATTGGGCCCAAACGGGTTCTTGCACAGTTTGAGTAGGAATCTGTAGGAATTGGGCCCAAACGGGTTTCTTGCACAGTTTGAGTAAGCAGTGGTACTGAGAGCATTTTGTAGACATGACAGGTACCCATTGGAAAGGACATTTGTGAAGTACATCGTGTTGATGTGTTTGGGGCTGTGTCGGGATGGGTGGAGGAAGGGGAAAGTGAGGGTGGGGTATGAGTCTGAAATTGTGTGCATAGAGGAATGCTGCTGTAAATTTCGTTGTGCGTGCACAATGACAATAAAATGCTTATGCTATACAGTGAAGCAAACACTAGTCGTGTGAGTTTATGTAAGAGGGGTGCATCTATCTAGCCAATTGATGTAGCCTGCAGGCTGTAGGATTACAATATTCTGCCAGTCACAATATCTTTCCTTAGCATGTTTGTACTTCAGAGAATTATATTCTATAATCATTTGGCGAGGATTGATTGACCAGACAATAAAGCTGGAAAGGGAATAGATTGGGGTGAATTTGAGTTAGAATTTATTTCTAATGTATTTGTGTACTTGTCAATATACTGCCAATTTCGGAAGGCAGGTTTTCTGTTTGCAGAATCTACCACCTTCATCGTACCTTTCTGCCCAAAGATCAGTCTCTTTGTTAGGTGACCAGTAGTGAACATAAGAATGTAAGAACTAGCCTGCTGGATCAGACCAGAGTCCATCTAGTCCCGCACTCTGCTACTCGCAATGGCCCACCAGGTGCCTTTGGGAGCTCACATGCAGGATGGGAAAGCAATGGCCTTAAGAACATAAGAAAGAGCCTGCTGGATCAGACCAGAGTCCATCTAGTCCAGCATTCTGCTACTCGCAGTGGCCCACCAGGTTCCTTTGGGAGCTCACTTGCAAGATGTGAAAACATGGGCCTTCTGCTGCTGCCCTCTTCTGTTGGCTGCTCTACCTTATCTTGGAACCCTGAATTGATTGGGATCCAAAATGGGAATCTTATTTCTGCCTCTGTCTACTATGGGGACAGAGAGCCCAGAATTAGGAGGTACTAAACGATCTCAGATGTGCTTTCTGCCTGCCATTTATTTCGCAGCTTGGCTGTGGCCTTACGAGGAGACGATCCGTAAATGCGCCCGCAGCTGGGTGACAGTCATACACCTGATGGAGAAGAACCCAGAGTTCACCTTTGTCTGCTCCCAGGTATTATTATTCGGTGGGCCTGTCTCTCAGTCAAGTTCATGCCAGTCATGAGGACCACTTTTTTGACCTTCGAGTTTGTTAGCGAGTAGACCCGCGGCACAGCGGGTGGTACGTGACCAAGAGCCGGAGTCAGAAGCTTGGATACTGAGCTGTAGCACCACGACAGCAAATACACCACAAGAAGCAGGTAGACTTCAGTGAAGTGCAGGTTTATATATAGTGCAGCTATTTACAAGTATATACATTCATTCATTCATTCATTTATTCATTCATTCATTCATTCATACATACATACATACATACTTACTTTGGGCTTCTATACCGCCCCGTCCCCGAAGGGCTCTGGGCGGTGTACAGCATACAATAAATACAATCATAAAACCATCATAAATTGGCTAAAACTTGTAAAAGCAGCGAAGACTAACTAAACATTAATACTTAGAATAAAAGCATAAATATAAGCGTAGGTGTAGGTGGCGCCCGATAACCTGATATTAAATCCTTCCCCCAAGGGAGGAACAGCAGGTCTCATCTAATGTTATAGGCCCAGGTGTAGGAGCCAGGAAGGGGTGGGGGGTGGGGGCACTATCAGCGGCTGGTCCCTCCAAAGGCCTGGCGGAACAGCTCCGTCTTACAGGCCCTGCGGAACTCACCAAGGTCCCGCAGGGCCCAGACAGCTGGTGGGAGAGCGTTCCACCAGGCCGGGGCCAGAGCTGTAAAGGCCCTGGCCCGTGTGGAGGCCAGCCGCATCATCGAGGGGCCGGGGACCACATCAGCAAGGAACAAACAGACAGCATGCTTCGCCAGACATAGAATCCCTAACTAGCAGCATACAGTCACATCTGTTCCGTTTATATACATACGTGGTCCAATCAATGTAAAGGTCACACTGTCCTGTTGTAACCGGTTTGATCTGGTTTAGTCCAGCTCACTGCCTCTTCCATCAGCCAGGTGAGCTGTCACTTAGATCGCACTGATCTGCTTCAGCACACAATATGTTCGCGAAGTATTGCAATACTCTGACAGAGTTGGCATGCTCTCAACAAGAGAGGTTCAAACGGTCTCCCCCTGTTGTACAGTTTCAGCAATTGAAAGATGTCATTCGTGGAGAATGAGAGGGGTACAGTGGTTAGAGTGTAGGCATAGGATTTGGGAAACCTGGATTCAAATCCCTGCTCTGACTTAAACTACAGCCCAGTCACCCTGGCCTACTGGACAGGGTTGTTGTGAGGGTAACAGGAAGAAGAAGAAAAAACTTTGTGCACTGCTCTGAAATTCTGGGGAAGGATAAAAATACAATCAACAAGCCTGTCTGTGTATGTCCCTTTGCCTGCTTCTAATTTTTAAAAAGTCTCTGAAGTCTTGGCTGCCATTCCTATGCAGTCCTAACCTTCAACGAGAGCCAGCATGATGTAGTGGTTAAGAGCAGGTGGACTCTAATCTGGAGAACTGGGTTTGATTCCCCACTCCTGCACCTGCCAGTTGAATGGCGGAGGCTTATCTGGTGAATCAGATGTGCTCCCACACTCCTCCATTCCTGCTGGGTGACCTTGGGCTAGTCACAGCTCTCTCTGAACTCTCTCAGCCCCACCTACCTCTGTTGTGGGGAGAGGAAGAGAAAGGAGCTTGTAAGCCACCTTGAGTCTCCTTACAGGAGAGAAAGGTGGGGGATAAATCCCCCCCCCTCCTCCTCCTCCTTCCATTACCATTTGCTCCCAGTGATGATATTGCCCTCTCTTCTGTAGGCCCAGCAGTTTGAATGGGTGAAGAGCCGCTATCCCGGTCTGTACGCAAAGATCCAAGACTTTGCTAAAGGAGGACGCTTCATCCCTGTCGGGGGCACGTGGGTGGAAATGGTAAGGCCCCGCTAATCTTTGCCTGGCTTCACATTTCCAGTTGTCATGGAACTTGGTTTCCTAAGGCCAGACAAGAGGCCGCCTGCTGGTTGGTGAGGACAGCAGTGGGCAGGTCTGGAATACAACGCACGAAACAAGAGGCGGTAGGAGCAGGGCCCGTGGCTCAGGACTTTGCACGCAGAAGGTCCTGGTTCAATCCCCGGCCTCTCCAGTTAAAAAGGATCACGCAGGAGGTGATGTGAAAGATCTCTGCCTGAGACCTTGTAGAGCAGCTGTCAGTCAAAGCAGACCATGTTGATCCTGTTTGATCTGAGATTGCAAATGCTTTAACAGTCCAGGTGCTCGGGAGCAACAGCCGCAGAAGGCCATTGCTTTCACCTCCTGCATGTGAGCTCCCAAAGGCACCTGGTGGGCCACTGCGAGTAGCAGAGAGCTGGACTAGATGGACTCTGGTCTGATCCAGCTGGCTTGTTCTTATGTTCTTATGACAATATTGACCTTGCTAGACCAAGGATCTAATTATAAACCAAGCTCATGTAGCTTGAAAGTGACACCGTCTTGTCTGCGGCTCTCCCCCCAGGACGGCAACCTTCCCAGCGGAGAGTCCATGATCCGACAGTTTCTACAGGGGCAGCGCTTCTTCCAGCAGGAGTTTGGGAAACTCTGCTCTGAGGTACAGGCTTGTTGGCATTCTTTCAGTTCTCCCTTGTACTTACCTGGGGTTCCTCTCCAAAACTGGCGTCTCCCGTGCACATAGTTCTGTTCTGAATTCCCACTGTTCTTGTGCATGACTCAGCGTCTGTGCCCCACTCTGTTCCACAGAAAGACGATCGTTCGGTCAGACATGTGTTGCTTCCTGCCCTGTTTGTTGGTTTCCCCAGATGATCAGCAATGGAAGCAGCCAAACATGAGAGTTTGTGTCACGTTTCCCAAATGTCTCTGGCACCCTCTTCTTGGTCACCTTTATGACATCACGCGGCAGCCAAAAAGACTCATGCTAAATACTTGGCGCGGCAGCCAAAAAGACTCATTCTAAATACTTGCCCTAAATACTTGCCCTAATTGAAATTCACAAGCACATGGACAACTTCAACAGGAAGGAAGAAACCATGAAAATGAACAGAATTTGGCTGCCAGTGTTGAAAAACTCTAGAATCAAGACAGTGACTAATCAGCTCCACACAAACACAGGACAACTATAGACAATAGCAATCAAAGGAAACAAAGACCAGGATACTTCTATTCAGACGCATTCACCTATTGACCTTGCTATCTTCATTGTTACTCCCAGGCTACAGACTTCTTTGTGACTCACATACCAGGCTACTTCTATTCAGAGGGCCTCACCTTTTGACCTCACAGTATATATACACTTGCTTTCCATTCCTACTATCAGATCCTCTGAAGATGCCAGCCACAGATGCAGGCGAAACATCAGGCGAGAATGCTGCTAGTACACGGCCATACAGCCTGGAAACCACACAGCACCCCTACTTGCCCTCATGTTAGCTATGTTATGCCGTGGTCCTGCCAATTTAAAAACGGTTTTTAACCTTGCTTGTGTTTTCTTCTATCGTTATATTTATCACTATCTTGAGATAGTTGGTTTTTGTTAATATTGTTATGGCCTTTGTTCTTACACAAGACATTTTACCTGCACCTCCCCCGCCCTCCCTATTTGTTGAGCCAGTTCTGGTTGCCGGACACTTTTGGCTACTCGGCCCAGCTGCCCCAGCTGATGCGTGGATGCGGGATCCGACGGTTCCTGACTCAGAAGCTTAGCTGGAACCTGGTGAACACTTTCCCGGTGAGCAGAGCCTTTTTTTCGGAAGGGTGGGGTGAAAAAAGGGCGTGCGTTGTTCGAACAGGTCCGCTGACTTGGTGAGGTGAGTTTTGTGGCCTCAGCCGTGTGGTCGTAGTGGTTAAAAGCAGGTGGATTCTGTGTGGTTGTAATGGTTAAGAGCAGGGGAACCGAGTCTGATTCCCCACTCCTCCACCTGAGTGGCAGAGGCTTATCTGGTGAACCAGAGGTGTTTCTGCACTCCGTTCCTACTGGGTGACCTTGGGCCAGTCACAGTTCTCTCTGAACTCTCTCAGCCCCACCTGCCTCCCAAGGTGTCTGTTGTGAAGAGAGGAAGGGAAAGGAGCTTGTCAGCCTTACAGGTGTCAGAATTATGCTGACTGTGCTTGATGTTTTCTGTGAGTGAAATGCAAATGTTATTGCTGTTGCAATGTCCCTCTCTTCCTTCCCCTCAACAACCTCCGGGTACCGGTCTCCCTCTTCAAAAGAGGAGGAGGAGGAGTTTGGATTTATATCCCCCCTTTCTCTCCTGCAGGAGACTCAAAGGGGCTGACAATCTCCTTGCCCTTCCCCCCTCACAACAGACACCCTGTGAGGTAGGTGGGGCTGAGAGAGCTCCGAGAAGCTGTGACTAGCCCAAGGTCACCCAGCTGGCGTGTGTGGGAGTGTACAGGCGAAGCTGAATTCCCCAGAGAAGCCTCCACAGCTCAGGCAGCAGAGCTGGGAATCAAACCCGGTTCCTCCAGATTAGATACACGAGCTCTTAACCTCTTAACCTCCTACGCCACTGCTGCGAAAGGTTCCCAAGTCCTTTGATGTTTGGTAGTATAGTCGCAGTGACCATTTGGTGTGGCGTGCAACGGGGGGGAGGGGGCTAGTGAAATAAAGTAGCGAGATCTGAGCGTCCCGCTCAGATTCAACTTTAGTATGTTACTCTTCTTATCTAGAATAAACGCTGTAGAACCTTTTCACGGTCTCCGTTATTTCTATGCTCGAGAGTCTGACAACAGGAGGGTAATGCGGGGTGTAAATCCAAACTCTTCTTCTTGTTGTGCAGCACAACACTTTCTTCTGGGAAGGCATCGATGGTTCTCGGGTTCTGGCCCACTTCCCGCCGGCGGATTCCTACGGGCTGGCCGGTCGCGTGGAGGAGGTGAGATCCTAGTCCTTGAGGTCGTGGAGAATGATCGAAAAGCATGCTGGAAGGACTTGGTAGCAGGGTAGGGGCCAGGGGACTTCTGTGTGGGCGATGCGAAGGCAGTGAAAATGCTGTTACATGTAAAGAGCCCCTGGAAGCAAAGTTACATTCTCTATGAAAGGTAAAGGAGCAGCAGTGGCGTAGTGGCTAAGAGCAGTGGCTAAGAGCAGGTGCACTCTGATCTGGAGGAACTGGGTTTGATTCCCTGCTCCGCCGCTTGAGTTGTGGAGGCTTATCTGAGGAATTCAGATTAGCCTGTGCACTCCCACACACGCCAGCTGGGTGACCTTGGGCTAGTCACAGCTTCTCGGAGCTCTCTCAGCCCCACCTACCTCACAGGGTGTTTGTTGTGAGGGGGGAAGGGCAAGGAGATTGTAAGCCCCTTTGAGTCTCCTACAGGAGAGAAAGGGGGGATATAAATCCAAACTCTTCTTCTTCTTCTTCTAAAGATCGCCGTTGTTTATTGAGTCACCAGCGGGGTTTGAGAAGCGTGTTTGTTTACTGGGGGGTTTGAGAGGCATGCTTGCGTTGAATCCGTTGTCGTGGAATGGGGTCCCTATCTGGATCCAAGCAGTGAACCAAGCTCTGAATGTCCCCCAATCCAAGTTTTTCCATCAAATAATGGGAGTTCCAAACTGCATCCCTTATGCAGCCCTGTGTTTAGAACTGGGGCAAAACACTCTGGAACATAAAGCTTGGCTTAGAGCCTTCAGATTTTGGCTCCGCCTTCACTACCTGCCATCCGAACGCTCCCTTGTCTCGTTGACACTACAGGACACGCAGGCTAACCCCTGGTTTTCTCTAATCGAGAGAAAGATTATTTCCATCGGCCTGCCTATTGAATCACTCTACCTAATGTCCTATTCAGAAGCGTACAGTAGGCTCAGAGATCGGCTTTTAGGTCTAGAATTTGCAAATTTGCATCTAGCAGCCAAACGAACCTGCTCTCCAACACAACTCCTAATTCCATTTGAGCAGAGACGTATGGCCTATTATCTCCATACCTTAATGCCGAACCTAATGCATGGGGAGAGCCTCTTACCATTTATTAGCGTTTTAACGTTATGCCCTCTGCCCTATTAAAGCGGTGGAGGTTCAGCAATTTAGACAAAATCCGCAAGGTTGTGCAGTTGCCAAACTTAATCGTGGTTGGAAAAAATCCCTGACTCACTCCAACTCTTGCGCTGCACCAGATTTGATAACATCAGATCTAAACATACCAACCTACATTTTTTCTTCCAATCTGGGCTGCCTGATCTGACTAGGTTATCTCTATTGTTAAACAACACGGACCCCGGTCTTTGTGAAGAGATCGCCAATTTCATTGCGGAGATAGTTGAGAGTTCCCAGTAGAACGTCTTTGTTGTGCTCCCCGTGGGGCCTTTTATCTATCATGTATCCATGCAATTGTTCCCGATTCATGTAACTTTTTTCTGACTATGCCAATAAAGGCTTATGTATATGTAGAATGGACAAAGTTTCACGCACGTCTGATCTTCTCCTAGATGCTAAAAACCCTGAAGAACAACAGAGACAAAGGGCGGGTGAACCACGGCGTTGCTCTGTTCGGCTTTGGAGACGGGGGAGGCGGCCCGACACAGGTGATGCTGGATCGCTTGAAGAGGATGAAGGATACAGATGGCTTGCCCAGGTAAGTCTCCTTTGAAGACACAACGGGGGCCACCCTATGACAATGAAAGCCAGTGGACAAAAGATCGTCACTGGACAATGGACTGATCATGACAACAGCATCCCTAAACTGAAGTGGAGCTGAAACCGAGGTGGCATGTCTGAAAGACGAACTGGTCCAGGAACGTTGGGGTGGGAAGAAGAGGAGGAGGAAAATACCCAGGAGGGGCCGTAAAGCATTCTTATTTCTTGCCTGCACAGAGGAAGAGAACTCAAAAACATACCCATTTATGAGAATGGTAAAGTCTCCCACTGTTATAGTTGATTCAGTTGTGGTCTTTTTTGTTTGCAGGGTCCAGATGTCCACTCCAGAACAGTTTTTCTCTGCCCTGGAAAAGGCAGAGGCCCAGCTGTGCACCTGGGTTGGGGAACTCTTTCTAGAGCTACATAACGGCACCTACACCACCCACGGACAGGTGAGCAGCCACAGGAACGTTGGAAAAAGCCATCAGATAGTAGCTAACGCTGGCTACCGTCATGACGTTAAAAAGATCGGGCCTTGCCTGCATCGCACCTTTTTATCCCTGCGAATAGTTCTCTGTTCTTAAGCTGCAGAATGGTTCTTAAATTCTTAAGAGAGCCAGCATGGTGTAGTAGCGGTTAAGAGCAGGCGCACCCTAATCTGGAGAACCGGGTTTGATTCCCCGCTCTGCCGCTTGAGCTGTGGAGGCTTCTCTGGGGAGCCAGACTAGCTTGTGCACTCCAACACACGCCAGCTGGGTGACCTTGGGCTAGTCACAGTTCTTTGCAGCTCTCTCAGCCGCACCCACCTCACAGGGTGTTTGTTGTGGGGGGTGGGGAGGGAAAGGAGATTGTAAGCCCCTTTGAGTCTCCTTACAGGAGAGAAAGGGGGAGGGTATCTTCTTCTCCTTCATTTCATTTATTTCAGTGCATTTGTAGACCACCCTTCCCCTCATGGGCTCAGAGTGGCTCTCATAAAACTACAATAAAATGATGCTTGGCATCCAATCATCTTGAGTATCTAGCGCAGGGGTCTGCAACCTGCGGCTCTCCAGATGTTCATGGACTACAAATCCCATCAGCCCCTGCCCCAGCCAATCCGGAGAGCCACAGGTTGCAGACCCCTGATCTAGCCTCTGCAGGAGTGTATCCCCGGAAGGCAGTAAAACCTGAAAGAATTCCATGGAGCCTTTTCTTTCTCTTGTCGGAGTCAGATTAAAAAGGCGAATCGGGAGTGCGAGCGTCTGCTCCACGACGTCGAGGTGCTGAGCAGCTTTGCTTTGTCGAGGAAACGCTCTGCCCGCTACCCGTCTGCTGAGCTACAGCGTCTCTGGAGGTAAAACTGCGGGTGGGCTTTTCAATTCTCTGCGGCAAGCAGGACTTCATAGCTCTAAGGCCCCTTCCGCACGTGCGGAATAATGCACTTTCAATTCACTTCCACAATTGTTTGCAAGTGGATTTTGCTCTTCCGCACAGCAAAATCCAGCTGCAAAGTGCACTGAAAGTGCATTATTCTGCATGTGCAGAAGGGGCTTCCGAGAAGGATCAAGAGGGTCTGATTTGGAAAAAGAGAATAAAGATACAAAGAAATGGACACCGTGGAAAAACTTCATTAAAGACAGATATAAGATGTAAAAATGAATACGACAGAATAAATATAAAATAGAACAATTATTAGTAGATTCTAGCTGTCAATAAAGGAAGAAAGCAAATGGTGAACAATAGAGAGAGAAAAAAACTAGTGGAAAGAAATGTATTATAAAGAGTAAGGTAAAGCAATGCAATATAGGATTCTCCAGAACTAGAAGGAAAGAGAGAAAATAACAGGTATGAGTCGACAGGGAAGTCCTTTCTGTGTTCTATGTGGGAATAGTGGGGTAGTATAAGTCACTAGGGTGTTAAGTGTTTAGAGACTAAGGAAAGTACCATAGGTGCAAGAGTCAAGGTTGACTCAGAACAATAGATGACAACTATAGGGTGTAGATATAAGGATCTACACCAGACCTGGGCATTATACGGCCCACGGGCCACATCCGGCCCGCCGGATGACCCTGACTGGCCCCCCTGCCTTGGTTGCCTTGGCTGCCGGCTTCTGCGGGGCTTTCAAAAGCACCTCGCGCCCCTGCTTTTTGGCCTGGCCCTCCACAATATTTTCTGTTTCTTATGCGGCCCCATGGAAAAAATAATTGCCCACCCCTGATCTACACACAACATACTGGGTGTTGGTTATCTCTGTCTTTTTTATGTTTGGTTATATATGTTGGTGTACAACTAATGTATAAGATATTTGTGTACTTTGTAAATATGGCTGGATGAAAAGGCATCAATAAAGGTATTTTTTTTAAAAAAGAAGGTCTGATTTGGGAGAGGGCGAGCCCTGCTCCCTCCAAATCAGCAGCTGTGATTGAAGGAGCTTTTGAGCTCCTTTTAGTCAACTTTCTTCATCTGCAGTTGGTTGGATCCAGCCCCTGGGGGGCCGGTCCAAAGAGGGAGAGAAATTCCCAAAGATATGGAAGCTCACACTATTTGGAGGGCGCAAAGCGTTGTCAACTTGCAGGTGACTTATCGCGACCCTGCAGGGGTGTCAAACTCGCGGCCCTCCAGATGTTCATGAACTGTAAATTCCCATCAGTCCCTCCCAACGTGAGCATTGGCTATACTGGCAAGGGCTGATGGGAATTGTAGTTCATGAACATCTGGAGGTGAAGTCGTTACGGGCGACGCAAGGAATAGGCGAGACGCAGCGATATCATCCGGTGGAGAGAAGCCAGTGGCAATATAGCGTGATCCGTGGATCTGGCTACTCTGCCGAGCTGGCGGTCCCTGGCACCTTTTATTAGGGTTTTTGGGAAGGCGGGAGAGCGGGAGAATGTTGCACATTACATGACTCATAGGGGCTGCGTGCGTGCAGGAGGAAACGTTCCTGTCTGGGCCTAATCCATACCTGGGGGTATGCACCTTTTGTCCCTTTGTCCAGGACATCTTGTGACCCGTGAGTCACGGGGGTCTTGTGACCGGGGAGGGCGCTTGCCCAGAGGGCAACAGATGGCGCAGGCATTCTTGTGCTCTGTCTGAAGCTCTGCCGGGTTCGCTGGCTCACCCCTACATTGAGGGCCGCAAGTTTGACACCTGTGCTGTAGGGTTTTCAAGGCAAGAGATGTTCGGAGAGGGTTGCTATTGCTGGCCTCTGCATAGCCACTTTGGGTTTCCCTGGTCGTCTCCCATCCAAATACTAACCTTGCTCGGCTCCCATGATCAGGTAAGCTTTGGCCGTCCAGGTCACGGTTTGCCCCTTGCCAAATATATCTTTACCCTGAGGTCTAGAAACCTGCCTTTTTCAAAATGAAAACATAGACTCCTTAATTAGATCCCAAATTCACCAAAGAAGTCTGTTTACGCAAAAACCTGAAAAAGAGGCTGGGGGGGGGGGGGTTCCCTGAAACTTGACAGCACAGTTTTTCCCCCTTACCCTTTGGCGACGTCTCAAGATATCAAGGATATCTTTTTGAATTAAGGCGCATTTATTGCATGCAAAAAGTGAGACCGTTTTCCTCTTTCTTGGGTCTTGGGCACTTTCTTTGGATCAGGCTGTTGCTGCTGAATCAATTTCACGATGTGTTGCCCGGCACTTCCATCCAGCTAGTAGCAGAGGACGCCATGAGATATTATTCCGGTAAGTTGGGGAGAAGAAATTCTCGGATGAAGATTTGTAGTCTCATTTTACTTCAGCCTTCAATCTAAGCCCCAGCCCCTTGGCCACTGCTGGATTAATCAAGCACCGGGTATAGCCTGAAGGCTCAAAAATCTACCTGTACCTCTTAATTCACTTTTGATGGGTATGACTCTTTTCTTAAACGTCCTTGTCGTTTGTTCCCAGAAATTCGAGATGCCGGAGTTCCTCTTCTAACAAAAGCTATGCAGTCTTTGTTTGGAGACGTGCCGGGGAATCACCAACAGACGCCTGAAAGCACCCTTGTGGTCAACACGTTGCCATGGGAACGAACAGAAGTCATCTCCAAAACCGGACCGGGTGGATCCGGGACTTTAGGTAATCGCGGTCCCCAGAGGTGATTTAAAAAGGCTGATATTTTGCAAGCCCATTGGTCTAAGGTTCATATTTCCATCTATGTTTGAGACATAGAAATCTGACCAGGTTTTGTATCTTATCCTTCCAGCTTTAGTGACAGTTCCCAGCTTGGGTTATTGTGCCGTTCAGGATTCGTTACCCGCTCCGCATTCTGTGACAGTAACCAAAGAGGTGCGCTGCTTTTATAAATATCTGAGTTTATAAATATCTGAAAAAAATCTTAGTAGTATCTCATGCCAAGGGAACCTGTTGATAAAGCCAGTGTAGTGTAGTGACTTAAGAGTGCGGGACAGGTTTCTAGGAGACCTGGGTGCGAATTCCAACTCATGCCACAGAAGCACGCTGGGTGACCTTGAGTTGTTAGGTGCAGAAGAGAATGACATTACCTGCTTTAGATCCTGAAAGGCAGGGAACAAATGAAATAAATAACTAAGAAGAGCCCTGCTGGATCAGACCAAAGAGCTGTCAAGTCCAGCATTTCAAGTCTAGCAGCAGTGGCGTAGGAGGTTAAGAGTTCATGTGTCTAATCTGGAGGAACCGGGTTTGATTCCCAGCTCTGCCGCCTGAGCTGTGGAGGCTGATCTGGGGAATTCAGATTAGCCTGTGCACTCCCACACACGCCAGCTGGGTGACCTTGGGCTAGTCACAGCTTCTCGGAGCTCTCTCAGCCCCACCTACCTCACAGGGTTTGGACAGATTTATGGAGGAGAAGTCGATCTATGGCTACCAATCTTGATCCTCTTTGATCTGAGATTGCAAATGCCTTAACAGACCAGGTGATCGGGAGCAACAGCCGCAGAAGGCCATTGCTTTCACATCCTGCAGGTGAGCTCCCAAAGGCACCTGGTGGGCCACTGCGAGTAGCAGAGAGCTGGACTAGATGGACTCTGGTCTGATCCAGCTGGCTTGTTTCTTATGTTCTTATGTTCTTAGGGTGTTTGTTGTGAGAGGGGAAGGGCAAGGAGATTGTAAGCCCCTTTGAGTCTCCTGCAGGAGAGAAAGGGGGGATATAAATCCAAACTTTTCTTCTTCTTGATCACACAGCAGCTCTAGGAAGCCAACAAACTCGGGAACTTAGGCTGTATTTTAAATGCAAGGGAAAATAGTTTCTCTCTGTTTTGCGCTGGCTTGATTAAACCGTGTTGCATCCAAGGGACCTACTTATGCCAATTTCTTGTCCAGGCGGACGGTTCTTTTACCATGGAGAACAACATCCTCCGAGTGTGTCTGGATTCTCTGGGACGTATGACCTCGCTTCAGTTAATTCATTCCAAGAGGTATTCCTTTCTGCCTGGTCCTTTAACAGAGGATGTCGGGAATTGAACATGGGACCACTGGCGTAATGCCCATTGGGCAAGGTGGGCAGCTGCCCAGGGCATCACCTTGTGGGGGGGCATCAAAATGCTGGGTTCGTTTTTGGGTATTTTAGTGGTTTTCCTTTTTTGGCCTGCAGGGGGCGCAGTTTTTATTTCCAATGGGAGCTAATAGGAGATGGGGGCTACAGTTTTGAGGGTCCATAACTTTGGCCCCCCTGAACCAAACTGCACCAAACCTGGGGGGTATAATTAGGACAGTCTCCTTATGAGACCCTGAAAGTTTTGAGACTGTGCCTTCAGAAATGTGCCCCCCACAGCCTGCAACCCCCATTGACAGCAATGCAGAAAACTCAATGCAGAACAAAGATTCTTGGGCAAATTTCTAGGATGTTCCTGCAGGGGGTGCATTTTTGGATGTATCAGCACCAAAATGTCAGGGTATCATCTGGAGACTATCATGATGGCACCCCCCAAGTTTGGTGCAATTTGGTTCAGGGGGTCCAAAGTTATGAACCCTCAAAAGGTAGCCCCCATGTCCTTCGCCCCCATCTCCTTAGCAAAGGAGTCTCAAAGCTGAAATTTTGGTGCTGATATGTCTAAAAATGCACCCCCTGCAGGCACCAATGTCCTGGTGCAAAAAAAAAAATTGGTCGTGGTGGAGTGGCCGCCCATGGGGGTGGGGGGCATCCAACTCAGGTTTTGCCCAGGGCTACAGTTTGCCCAGGGCTGCCTCGTTACGCCCCTGCATGGGACCTTCTGAATGCCAACCAGAGGCTGTTCCACTGAGCCAGAGCCCTCTGCTGTATCTAGTACAGTTCCTTGACTGTTCTGTATTGATTGTTTCAGAGAGATGGTCCCCGGAGGTTGCTTGGCAAACCAGTTTGTGATCTTCGATGACGTCCCGTTGTACTGGGACGCCTGGGACGTGATGGATTATCACCTGGAGACCAGGTAGGTGTTTATCACCATAGAGATACAAATTCAGCATCTCTGGATCAGTACAAACAAACCCAAACTGCTTCATGGGCTTGTGGCACAAGCTTAAGCATTTTAACTTCATCACTTTAGCCTGGTTTCATTTGTGAGTAGATTATGTGTGCGTGTGTGAGTGTGTGATCTCAGTCACGGGGACCAGAAACTTTCTGATCTCACAACAAAAGCAACCTCTTCCCCCTACTTGTGATTCTGAAACTCACCTTTACCTGTGATTTGCTCTTTCAGGAAGCCTATCACACAACTCCTCAGCGCTGCAGAAATCACCCTTCCTGGGGGACTCCGAGGCAGCGTGAAATTCTCCCTCCGGATCAGCGAGAAGAGCACCCTCAGCCAAGAGGTCGTCTTGGATGCAGCGTGCCCGTTCGTCCGCTTCCGGACTCAGGTTGGACGAGGCCCAAAGGGGAAAGCCCCAAAGCAAATGGAACTCGAGAAGAAAGAAGGGGGGGGGGGGGCTGGAAAAGAGACACGGGAAACTTTCCGCTCGCAGGTCTAGCAAGGAATATACCCTGTTTCCCTGAATATAAGACATCCCTTGAGAATAAGATGTAGTAGAGGTTTTGCTGAAGTGCGAAATATAAGGCATCCCCCGAAAGTAAGACGTAGCAAAGTTTTTGTTTGGAAGCATGCCCGACGAACAGAACACAGAAAAATAAGACATCCCCTGAAAATAAGACATAGCGCATCTTTGGGAGCAAATATGAATATACAACACTGACTTATTTTCGGGGAAACACGGTAGGATCCTTACGGCAAAACCTGTTCAGGATTCTGTTAAGACCGGCCATGGTAAATAAGGCAGCGCATATTCTGTGCAGATGCGAAACTGATACAGAGGATGGAAAGGAAGGCCACGAGAATCTAAGCTTTCTTTTCAAACAAAGAACAGGTTCCTAGCCCTTAAGGGAGACTAGACAGACTCGAGAATGGAAGAGAAATCATGCATGTGTGGAGCAACCTGGGGGCAAAGTTAATTACCTTTCATATTTTGGGGGTTTTTCTCTATGGTCCACAAGTGGGAAGGAAGGCAGCATGGTATTCAAATGTGCAAATTCTTCAAAGCATCTGCAACCGATTTTGGAGCAGAATTGGGCACATTTAGTACAGAACGCACTTCGCCTTATTACCAAAGCGTTTTGACCCCTTTCCCAATCCTCGGCTCCAGCCTCGATTGGATCCACTTCCCTTTGCTGTTGGGAACCCCTCTGGAACCAGGAGAGCGGTCCCGCTCCTGTTGCCCACTTATGGCTCCCCAGTTCTGATAGTTTTGGGCCACCCAGAGGTCTGCAGAGCAGGGAAACCATTGAACGAATGCCGAACACCTGGGACAAGCTGGAAGCTGTGAAGAGAGAGAGAGATCCCTCCTGTTTCTGCCCCCCCCTAATGATCAATCACGCATCTTGTCATTTGCAGGTCGATTGGAACGAATCTCACAAATTCCTCAAGGTGGAATTTCCAGCCAAGGTCCGGAGTCCAAATGCAACTTACGAGATCCAGTTTGGCCACCTGCAGAGACCGACACATTGGAACACGTCCTGGGACTGGGCCCGGTTTGAGGTAAGGATCATAGAATCATAGAGATGGAAGAGACCAGAAGGGCCATCAAGTCCAACCCCCTGCAATGCAGGAACACATAATCAAAGCACTCCTGACAGATGGCCATCCAGCCTCTCTTTCAAAACCTCCAAAGAAGGAGACTCCACCACCCTCCGAGGTAGTGCACTCCACTGTCCAACCGCCCTGACAGTCAGGACAAAAAGATCCGGCTGACCTCAACAAGGGCCAGGGCTTTTACTGCCCTGGCCCCTACCTGGTGGAACAGGCTCCCTAAGGAGACCAGGGCCCTGCGGGACCTACAGAGTTTCCTCAGGGCCTGCAAAACGGACCTGTTCCGCCAGGCTTTTGGCCAGCCGGGGTGACCATCAGACCCTCATACCACCTAGGTCTCCCGTGGGTGGGAATGGGGTTGGGGGGAGGAGGAGAAGGAGGAGGAGAAGGAGGAGGAGGAGGAGGAGGAGAAGAAGAAGAAGAGTTTGCATTTATATCCCCCCTTTCTCTCCTGCAGGAGACTCAAAGGGGCTTACAATCTCCTTGCCCTTCCCCCCTCACAACAAACACCCTGTGAGGTGGGTGGGGCTGAGAGAGCTCCGAGAAGCTGTGACTAGCCCAAGGTCACCCAGCTGGCGTGTGTTGGGAGTGCACAAGCTAATCTGGTTCCCCAGATAAGCCTCCACAGCTCAAGTGGCAGAGCGGGGCATCTAACCCGGTTCTCCAGATTAGATACACGAGCTCTTAACCTCCTACGCCACTGCTGCTCCTGTACAGAGTCGCCATCTGTGAATTTTAAATTGCTATTTAAATTCTGTGAATTTAAAATTGTATTAGGTTGCTTTATTGTTATTATTTATATTTAATATTGATGTACACCGCCCTGAGCCCTTTGGGGGAGGGCGGTCTGAAAATGGAATAAATAAATAAATGGGTGGAATCACTTTTCCTTCCCCTTGAACCCATGACTCCTGGTCCCGGTCTCTGGAGCAGCAGAAAACAAGCTTGCTCCCTCAAACTGAGTGCTGACTTCGAGATCTGTGCTGCTTCCTTTTGAGGTGTGGAGCCACAAGTGGATGGACCTCTCCGAGCACGGGTTCGGGGTGGCGTTGCTGAACGATTGCAAATACGGCTGCTCGGTCCGCGGCAACGTAATGAGCCTCTCCTTGTGAGTTGGGAAGGAACGGGTTGTTGGGAGGGAAGGGGTAGCATTTCTGTCCTCAAGAAGCTGTGTTCTGTGGCTGTGTGACAAATGTAGGTCTGTCGTCATATTCAGGAGGAGGAGGAAAGATTTATATCCAACAAACACAACAAACACCCTGTGAGGTGGGTGGGGCTGAGAGAGCTCCGAGAAGCTGTGACTAGCCCAAGGCTACCCAGCTGGCATTCGTTGGCATGCACAAGCTAATCTGGTTCCCCAGACAAGCCTCCACAGCTCAAGCGGCAGAGCGGGGAATCAAACCCGGTTCCCCAGATTAGAGTGCTCCTGCTCTTAACCACTATACACCACTGCTGCTTTTCCCTTTCCTCCCACCAAGGTTGAGAGCACCAAAGTCTCCTGACGCCACTGCCGATATGGGACACCACCAGTTTACGTACGCAGCGATGCCTCATCTGGGTGAGTCTTGAGAAACTGAACTTCAAGATGGCGGAGGGCGGGGCAGGGAAGAGGCGGAGCCTTTCCAAAAAACCCAGCAGCATCCTCCGAGCATCGGTGGGGAGGAAACAATTCCCTTCCTGTCACATGACAGCGACAGCGCCTGTTTTGCAAATGCCAGTCTTGCTGCAACCGTGCTCCTCTGCTGTGCAGGTTCCTTCCAAGAGGCCGGGGTGATCCGGGAGGCTTACAACCTTAACTTCCCTCTTCACGTGGCGCCCTGCGGCTCAGAGCGATGCCAGGCTTGGAGCGCATTCTCCGTGGAATCCCCAGCGGTCATTCTGGAAACTGTCAAGCAGGTACTTTTATTTGTAACCTGCCGGGCTCAGTGTAGGAGTGGAACCACATCCTTGAGAGTCAGCGTGGTGTAGTGGTTAAGAGCAGGTGGATTCCAATCTGGAGAGCCGAGTTTGATTCCCCACTCTGCCCCTTGAGCTGTGGAGGCTTATCTGGTGAACCAGATTAGCTTGTGCAGTCCAACACATGCCAAGCTGGGTGACCTTGAGCTAGTCACAGTTCTTCAGAGCTCTCTCAGCCTCACCCACCTCACAGGGTGTTTGTGGGGGGCGGGGGCGGGAAGGAGATTAGAAGAAGAAGAAGAGGAGGAGGAAGAGGAGGAGGAGGAGGAGGAGTTTGGATTTATATCCCCCCTTTCTCTCCTGCAGGAGACTCAAAGGGGCTGACAATCTCCTTTCCCTTCCCCCCTCACAACAAACACCCTGTGAGGTAGGTGGGGCTGAGAGAGCTCCGAGAAGCTGTGACTAGCCCAAGGACACCCAGCTGGCGTGTGTGGGAGTGCACAGGCTAATCTGAATTCCCCAGATAAGCCTCCACAGCTCAGGCGGCAGAGCTGGGAATCAAACCCGGTTCCTCCAGATTAGACACACGAGCTCTTAACCTCCTACGCCACTGCTGCTCCTAGCAGGTGGATTCCAATCTGGAGAGCCGAGTTTGATTCCCCGCTCCGCCCCTTGAGCTGTGGAGGCTTATCTGGTGAACCAGATTAGCTTGTGCACTCTAACACATGCCAAGCTGGGTGACCTTGAGCTAGTCACAGTTCTTTGGAGCTCTCTCAGCCACACCTACCTAACAGGGTGTTTGTGGGGGGTGGGGTGGGTGGGAAGATTATAAGACCCTTTGAATCTCCTTACAGGAGAGAAAGGGGGTATATAGATTCAAACTCTTCTTCTTAACCTATATAACCTTCTTAACCTATATAAATTCAAACTCTTCTTCTTAACTCTTAACCTTGTTAACCTATTGTTACCCTATTGTTCCCAATATGTGGAAAGGCAGCCTAGAAATCAGATACCAAATCCATGAAATTTAAGGACCCTTTTGCTCCCCCCAACTATCCAGGCTGAAGACAGGTCGGACGCGCTTGTGATCCGACTGTACGAGTCGCACGGCAGTACTGTCGAGACGTGGCTCCGGCTATCGCTCGCTGTCCAAGAGGCCGTCCTGTGAGTGTACATTCGTGGTGGTGTTGCCAGCAATCCCGCAGTGTATAATTCCGCTTCTCACCCTCTCATCTTCTCCCCTTTTAGCTGTGACCTCCTGGAACGGCCCCAGCCTCGGGGTTCTCTGCTGTTGGAGGAGCGCGGCGTGCGGCTTTCCTTCACGCCGTTCCAAGTGCAGTCGGTCCTGCTGGTCTTGAAATGGCAGGACAGCCCCTGAGGCGGGGCAAACGTCCATTCCTCTTCTCTGTGGGGCGGTGAAAGGGGTCTGGATTTAAGGGACTAAATGCAGATTCAAAGAAACTGGTTTCATATAGGGTAAAGAGTTGGCGGCACGCCACAGAAACAGTTGAAGGACCAGAGCAGGGCAGGGCGGAAGTATTTGCACGGCCGCTGGTTCTATCCAGCTATTTCTTCCAAAGCAAGTGAGCCAAAACTGCTGCTCCCTTGTGTAACGCACACCCCGGAAGCCAATTGGCTTCGACTCGTGTTTGGCCAGCAGTAGCCAATTTCACAGCAAGTGTGGCCGTGGCCACAGAATAAATACTCTCAAATTGTGATATCTGATTATCTCATCTGACCAGTGATGGGATCCAAAAATTTTAGTAACAGGTTCCCATGGTGGTGGGATTCAAACTGTGGCGTAGCGCCAATGGGGCTGGGCAGGGCACGACGGGGGCATGGCCAGGCATTCTGGGGGCGGGGCATTCCTGGGCGGGGCTGTAGCAAGGACGCAGCCGCTGCGCCGGTCCTTGGGCGGGAAACGAATGCACGCAGGCGCAGGCTGCCACGCACGCAGGGCACCCCCTGCTAGACTGCTTCGAGTTCTGCGCGCTAGTGCTGAGAGGAGGGGCATAACTAAGGCAAAAATCATGTGGCAAAATCACCAATTAGTAACCCCCTCTTGGCACACACAAATAATTAGTAACCTACTCTCGGGAACCTGTGAGAACCTGCTGGATCCCACCTCTGCATCTGACCCCAAACTGAGATGGGTGATTACCAAAACAAGAACTCACACATTTCCTCTCACATTACCTTTAGGGAGATTTATGAAATCTGTACACCAAAAGCACATTCGTACTGACTGTCCCAACTTCTGAAGAGTAGCTTGAGCACACTTCAGTTTTCCCGGATTTTATGAAATTTTGACCCAACTTTTTTTCTTAAGGCCCCAACTTTGTCAGGCTCTAGCCCGCTTAGCTTTAAACTGAACTATCTCTCGAACAATCAGGATCCTGTGATATTGGAAATCGTGGCCAATTTTTGATCAATACTCTGGATTAAAAAAAATTTTGGATTCTCTTTTCTGTTTACAGTATTCTTATATATTTTGGACACTCCTTCTAGCTTCCTTATGCTGTTTGTTTCTGTTTTGTGACTCTTTTTTTGATGCCTGAACTGAACTTTGAGGAAAACATGGAGAGTTATGAGAAGTGGTTATCTCTGTTTAGACGCAGGTGAACGGCGACATCTGTAACTGGCAGAACGAGAGATTCTCGGGCATATTTAACATCCCATTTCTCACGGGCTCCAGCCGCCATTCATCTAGGCTGCCCTCTTTTGTATTTTCCCCAATCCCTGTGGCAATAAAACAGCGTGGTGTAGCCCACTTCGCAGTGTGCATTAGCAGTTTCCGGGTCAGCCTAGGATCCCGAAAGACTCAGGTTTGAAGCCCCCCTCTGCCAGAAAAGCTTGCTAAATAACCTTGGACCAGTCACACACACTGAGGCTGGCCTACCTCACAGGGTGGCTGTGAGGATAACAGCGGGGAAGAAAACGGCAAAAGCTCTTTGGGTCTCTTTTGGGGAGAAAGGTATAAATACTAAATTGACAAATGAATAGTTATCTGAACTAGTTTGATCTGGGTTGTTCTAGTAAATTGGACTGAGGGCATCAAAACAGCAGGGCCCCAACGGACATTTTAAGGTGGTTACTGTTTTCTCCTCACGGGCCATTTGGTTTCGTCGTACCCTTAAGACACACTACAGCTGTTTCTGCAGGGGGGAAAAAGCACTTTATTCATTAAAAAATCACAAAGCACTTTATTCATTAAAAAAGCACTTTATTCATTAAAAAATCACAAAGAGAAGCGAGCAGCAAAGAATTTGATTGGAATAACCGTGAAAACCCAGGCGTAGGGTACGTAAAGTCAGTCAGAACCCGCTCATTTTGAAATGGAGGACTTCCTCGTATTTCTGCCAGTCAGGCAGAACCGCAGTTTGTGTGCGTGGTTTGTTTCATTACGAGAAACAATCCCTCCCCAAGGCACACAGAAGAGGAGAGGCCGGAACTTGTTTGAAGGCCGGTCCTGAGCCGATTCTCAGCCCAAAGACGAAGCGTTCTGTTTTGGTCTCAAACTCACACCCAATTTCATATAAAAACGCTACTCCCGAGCAGAGGAAGGGAGGCACCTAGTTCTTGGGATGAGTGGATAAACGGAAGGCAGTAGCTGATTCTCGGCTCTGTTAACAACAACCGAACTTCCTTCCAGTAAGACTATGGAGCTTTGTCGTTCCTTCACAGAAATTACACGCAGTTTTGCCTTAGCACAAATCTGCGGCCAATAACAATCGCTTGCTAGTTGTTGCAGGTAAACATTAATCTTGCAATGGAGATTCTAACACGTTCCGTGTTAGGAATTCTGGCCACGGGGCACGGATTCATAGCCAAACTCATCAGCATAGAACTATTTCAAATTCCCTTGGTCCCCAAGACCTAAGCCAGGGACCCAGAGCGGCTGTTCTCGAGTCAGGCCCTTTATATACCACAACCGTCACCGATAGAGATGCCCTAATCAAGTTGCATTGGCAGTGAGTCAAAGCATTCAATCCCCCAGATCGGAGCTTCCGGAAGGATGTGTGTGTTTTTAGCAGGCAGCTATTTAGCTTTTATTCGTCGGGATCTCGGGGCAGCAGCAGCCGAAGCTAAAAGGGGGAAAAATGAGAGCCATTAAGAATACCATAAGAGCCCTGCTGTATCAGACCAGTGGTCCATCTCATCTAGCACAGGGGTCCGCAACCTGCAGCTCTCCAGATGTTCATGGCCAATCAGCCATGCTGGCAGGGGCTGATGGGAATTGTAGTCCATGAACATCTGGAGAGCCGCAGGTTGCAGACCCCTGATCTAGCACAATGTCTCACACAGTGGCCAACCAGTTACTACAGTGGGTCAACAACAGGGCAGAGAGGCCGAGACCTACCCCTGATGTTGCCTCCTCGAGCAGGTACTCAGAGGTTGACTGCCTTTGGACATGGAGGTTCCCTTAAATCATGATGCCTATTAGCAAATGATGGATCTGTTTTCCATGAACCTTTCTAACTCGCTTTTTAAATCAACAGTGAGAACCGTCGGCCAGTCGCTTGAATCCTGTTTTTGGCGGAGCCTTTAAAACAGGGGCTCTCCAACCTTTTTGAGTCTGTGGGCACCTTTTGAATCCTGACGCAGATTTATGGTCGCAGCCACAAAATGGCTGCGGCAGGAGGTGGAGCCAATCACAAAATGGTTGCGGCAGGAGGCAGAGCCTATCACAAAATGGCTGCAGCAGCTTGCCTTCAAGGTCATTGGGCTATGGTAACAAACGCCAGTTCAAAGTCTGTGCATATATATCTGCATGGCCAATCAAATCTCCAATGGCCGATCAAAAGCCTTGCTGGGCAAACGCTCTCCCCACATTTGAAAAGCACATGGGTGCTAGGAAAGATGTCAGCAGGCCCCATAGCGCCTACAAGCACTATGTTGGGGACCCTGTTTTAAACCAATTCTGCAACCTTGGTGCCAGAGGATGTCTCTCACCTGTGTTCTTCCGAGCCGATGCTCGTCTCTTCCGAGATTCCGCTTCAGAGACAACCTTGGGAGATTCCTGCAAAGCAGAGCTCCTTCTCTGAGCCCTTGCATTTGGCTTCCTAGATCCGGTTTCCCCAGCATCCTCTGCATTTTCTTGGTCAAGTTTGCTTCTCTTCTTCTCTCCTTGTGTTCCATCAGCATTTTCCAGAGGAGCGCTGGTTTTCGATTTCTTTCCCGCCCCCGACTTTCTTACCTAGCAAAATACATAATAAACCCAATCAAAACAGAAATGACATTTTAATCTCTGCCATCCAAAACGAGCTTCGAGGGGGGCGTAGGCCTTCCCCTCCCTCCTTTTACACACTACAATCTATTCAGTCATTTCTTGTTCTCAAAGAAAACTGCAGTTCTGTTGTTGTGTTTGAACATACCTTGCCGACTGGGAAACAACGCCCTAGTTTGCAAGGTATGTATAAACCACAATTTGGATTTGCTAGTAAACTGCAGTTTGCCACAAAAGAAGAAGCTGGTTATTCAATCACGCCATTTATTTATCTATGTTATTTATAGTCCGCCTTTCTCACAGGAACACAAGGTGGATGATACACAGTGAGTAGGTACAATCAACACAAGGGGACACTCATTAACCAATGCATTAAGATAGCAGAAATTTGAACCAACTAGAAAGAACTGAAACAGCATAGCTGTTAACACGACACATTAAACGGAGCAAATGTGACATTAATAGGATCCCATTTACTATAAGGCCCCTTCTGCACATGCAAAATAATGCATATTCAATCCACTTCACAATTGTTTGCAAGTGGATTTTGCTATTCCGCACAGTGGAATTGAAAGTGCATTATTCTGCATGTGCGGAAGGGGCCCGAGAATAGGAAGGGGACAAGACCCATTTACACTTGCTGTGAAGGAGGGCAGGGTGGGATTAAAACATGCTAGATGCACAGGTAGCATTGATCCAGGAAGTCCCTTACCTTGGGAATCGATACCTCCGGTTCAGCTTTTACTTTCCAAACTCTTTTGCGCGGCTTTCCCCCTGCAAAAAAAAAAAAAAGTACTGATTTCATTTCAGAAGACTGACAAGAAGAAGAAGAAGAGTTTGGATTTATACCCCCCTTTCTCTCCTGCAGGAGACTCAAAGGAGCTGACAATCTCCTTGCCCTTCCCCCCTCACAACAAACACCTTGTGAGGTAGGTGGGGCTGAGAGAGCTCCGAGAAGCTGTGACTAGCCCAAGGTCACCCAGCTGGCGTGTGTGGGAGTGTACAGGCTAATCTGAATTCCCCAGATAAGCCTCCACAGCTCAGGTGGCAGAGCTGGGAATCAAAGCCGGTTCCTCCAGATTAGATACACGAGCTCTTAGCCTCCTACGCCACCTTTTATTTTCATTGCCCAAACAATAAGGCCAGTGTGTGTGTGGGGGGGGGATCTTGAATGAAAACATCAAAATCGCAAATTAAAATCTTGAATGAAAACATCAAAATCGCAATGGCACTTGATACAGAAGCTCAAATAGTAGATATGTCAGAGGGCTGTCTTGCACGTTCAAAGATGACGCTTACCTTTCGGGGCCAGCGGTCCAGGATCTCCCTGTGTGGAAGGGAAAGGATTCAGAATTTGATATGAAGAAACTCCTATTCAGACTCTGGAACGTATTTTACAACTCATCAAAAGGTAAAACCGTTTGTAAACCTTAAAACCTCTTCTCTCTGCCCCCCTCCCAGCATACAGAAGAATTCTTAACTTTGTACTCAATTTTTTAAATGTTAAGAAAAGTACACCGTGCAAAATAAGTCCTGTGAAATTCAGAGGAGAGTGGTGAGTTCTTTTGACCAAGCAGAATTATTAGAGAGTGCATAGTGTTTCACATAAAGATGTTAGTTCGGTCAGTTGAGGTGCAGAGGTCGAGAAAACTGCGCTCTCCTGCATTAGAATATGGTCCAGAACGAATATGAGAATGTATTCTCGAAGGCTTTCATGGCCGGAATCACTAGGATGTTGTGGGTTTTCCGGGTTGTATGGCCGTGTTCTAGTAGCGTTTTCTCCTGACGTTTCGCCTGCATCTGTGGCTGGCATCTCCTCTGATGTGGGCGAAACGTCAGGAGAAAATGCCACTGGAACATGGCCATACAACCCGGAAAACCCACAACAACCGAACATGAGAATTATTTTTATTTATTTATTTATTTCTTGGATTTCTATACCGCCCCATCCCCGAAGGGCTCTTTGTGAATTATCATTCACTTTTACAAGCTGCCTTTATCAAAGCCATTATTTTGTCCAATGCTGAAACATGGCACTTGATACAAGACAATTTATGCCAAAATGAATTTTTACTTTCAAGCAGGGCTAGGAAGGCACTAGGGCCCAGGCGGATCATTCTACAATAAAGAAGATCCGGCATGTTTTGTGTTTGGCGGAGGAATACACCATCTACTAACACCGTGGGGGCGAAGCTATGGCACTCCAGATGTTCATGGACTACAATTCCCATCAGTCCCTGCCAATTGGCCATGCTGGCAGGGGCTAATGGGAATTGTAGTTCATGAACATCTGGAGTGCCATAGGTTCGCCACCACTGTACTGACATCTTTACATGAAACACAGTATTACATACTGGAAGCACAGAATTTGGATTCGCTTGTTGCCGGGAGGATCCCAGAAAAGGTTAGTATTTGAAACACTGATGGAAGCAGTGGTGGTGAACCTTTGGCACTCCAGATGTTATGGACTACAATTCCCATCAGCCCCTGCCAGCCCCTGTCAGGGGCTGATGGGAATTGTAGTTCATAACATCTGGAGTGCCAAAGGTTCGCCACCACGGGAATAGGGAAAACGGAGTATATCAGATGTTGGGAAAATGAAAAGGTTGGTTTTTTTTAATATAACACAAAACTAGAAGACAGCATGAACATAAGTGGCAGACTGCAGTGCTAACATCATTATTTAGAGTAGAGTCTTGGTAAGAATGACCCCTTGAAACGATTACTCCCAGACCGAATGTGGTTCATCATTTCAGTTCCTACCTGAAACCAGATTGTCCTGCCGTTGGCATCGGGCAGGGATTTCATACCAGGCATGCTGTAGCACTGAATCCAGCCTTCAAAGGATAAAGGATAAACAGATCTCTCCGGATCATAACCTTTGAAGAACAGAAGGAAAAGCTGTTGAGGAGGATCCCTAAATGCCTCCCGACCCATCTTTAGCAGCAGTGGTGTAGGAGGTTAAGAGCTCGTGTATCTAATCTGGAGGAACCGGGTTTGATTCCCAGCTCTGCCGCCTGAGCTGTGGAGGCTTATCTGGGGAATTCAGAGTAGCCTGTGCACTCCCACACACGCCAGCTGGGTGACCTTGGGCTAGTCACAGCTTCTCGGAGCTCTCTCAGCCCCACTCACCTCACAGGGTGTTTGCTGTGAGGGGGGAAGGGCAAGGAGATTGTCAGCCCCTTTGAGTCTCCTGCAGGAGAGAAAGGGGGGATATACATCCAAACTCTTCTTCTTCTTTGTCAAAACGTGGAGCGACTGTGCGCTTTCGGGGGAAAAAAAGAGTTTTCCTCTGTAATGAGGACTTGGAATTTCTACATTTTAAAAAGTTTTCAGATCCCATTGGATTTGGTATCTCGTTTACAGGGTACAATTATATAGTCCAGGGGTCCACAATCTTTTTGAGCCTGGAGGCAATTCTGGAATTCTGACACACGGAATTCTCAACCACATAATGACCATCATGGGAGGAAACCCAAGGGCAGGGGACAAGAGGAATACTTTTTAGAAGAGGGGAAGAGAAAGAGTCAGACAGTCAATTCTGCAATGGTAGCTGTGGCTAAAGTGTTGTTTTTATCTGCACAGTTTATCAAATATTCAATGACCAATCAGAAGTCCTACGGGCAGAGGTGGGATCCAGCAGGTTCTCACAGGTTCCCGAGAGTAGGTTACTAATTGTTTGTGTGTGCCGAGAGGAAGTTACTAATTGGTGATTCTGACACGTGATTTTTGCCTTAGTTACACCCCTCCTCTCAGCAGTAGCGTGCAGAACTTGAAGCAATCTAGCAGGAGGTGCACCGGCGTGCGTGGTAGCCTGCGCCTGCATGCATCAGTTTCCTGCCCAAGGACCGGCGCAGCGGCTGCGTCTTTGCCACAGCCCCGCCCAGGAATGCCCCGCCCCGGAATTCCTGGTCACGCCCCCGTTGTGCCCCACCCAGTCCCATTGGCGCTATGCCACAGTTTGAATCCTACCACCATGGGAACCTGTTACTAAAATGTTTGGATCCCACCACTGCCTACGGGACTGGAATCTGCTGATAAACCGGGTGGATGCTATGGTGCCTTAGGACCCAAGACGAGGATCCCAGGTATATTCATACAGGCTCATAAAACAAGCATGCCTGGAACTCAGCAACGAGAGAACACAGAACCGGTAGGAGTTCCACCCCCAAATTTGCTTGCCTCCAGGTCTAACAAAGGAGTATCTGGTTGCTTTCTTGTCTCCCTCTGTTGGGAATTGGAAGAAGCACAAGGACTTGCTAAAGGGCACACAGCCAGTGGTGGGATCCAAAAATTTTAGTAACAGGTTCCCATGGTAGAGGGATTCAAACAGTGGCGTAGCGCCAATGGGGATGGGTGGGGCACGACGGGGGGCGTGGCCAGGCATTCCGGGGGCAGGGCATTAATAATTTCTCTGTTACTGTAAAAACTCTTACTGTAAAAAAAAATGTTTCTAATTTCCAGCTGGTATCTTTCTGTCCATAATTTAAACTCATTACAGCAAGTCCTGTCGTCTACTGCCAACAGAAACAACTACTTCTCCTCTAATGGACTGCCTGTCAAATACTTAATACTTTCAAATACTTAATACGGTTTCTAGAAATCAAAAGAAGGATACTTTCCTTAAACAAGGAACTTCACCATATTTCTAAAACATGTTTTTAAAACAGCCCAACAGGGAGAATTATCCCGTTTTCTACCTTCGCTAACCAGCCACATAGGAAACAACAGGACTTTATGATTTTTGGACCTAATGGAATTTCTAATGGAAAAGCAGACCCAATTAGTAACCCCCTCTTGGCACACACAAATAATTAGTAACCCACTCTCGGGAACTGGTGAGAACCTGCTGGATCCCACCTCTGCACCCGGCTGTCGCTTCTTCTCCCCCACCTGCCCTCAACAATATTCCAGATCCCGACATCGACTTCAACAAATCCATCCCCAGCAAGAGACCCAAAACTGCAGTGGCTCAGCCCTTACCCAGGCGGGTCACCTCCATGGGCACGATGTGGCAAAGCTCCAGTAAGTCTGGGTTCTCCCGTTTGAGTTTCAGCTTTTTGCTCAGCGTCATGGGGGACTTCTGTGAGGGGAAAATTATATTTATCATATGGCAGACACAACGCAGGGCCTGGAATACAGACTAAATATAAAAACATCGGTATGAACAGTTACAAAGATCTCAAACCAAGTTGATGATACACTTATTATAAATGTCCAGCACAGGACCACATGCATTTTGGTCTACCGGGCCTTCCTCAGTGGTCATAAATACAACACATAATTATTAAAGTAAGGTGACCAGACGTCCTGCTTTTGGCAGGACAGTCCCGCCTTAAACCAATTTTTCCCACGTCCCGCGGGTTTTTTTTACTGTCCCGATTTTTGGAAGGCTGCCCCACTGCCTTCTGGGGCGCTCCCCTTTTCCTGCCCTGTCACAGGGAGGGAAACTGGGGAGCGCCCCAAAAGACAGTGCGCTCCTGCAGCTGCGCGCGCATGCGCACGCGCACACACACACCCTGGTCCTGATTTTAAAAGGTGACAATCTGGTCACCTTATATTAAAGGCATATCTGGAAATACACCTTGCAAGCTATTTTTTAAATCTGAAAACAGAAAATCTTAAGAGGGAGAAAAAAAAGACTAATTAACACGGCTAAGCATGGTGTGGTGGTTAAGAGCAGGTGGATTCTAATCTGGAGAACCAGGTTTGATTCCCCACTGCTCCACCTGAGTGGCAGAGGCTTCCGCACTGCTACATTCCTGCTGGGTGACCCTGGGCTAGTCACAGTTCTCTCAGGACTCTCTCAGTCCCACCTACCTCACAAGGTGTCTGTTGTGGGGAGAGGAAGGGAAAGGAGCTTGTAAGCCTTGAGTCTCCTTACAGGAGAGAAAGGTGGGATATAAATCCAAACTCTTTTTCTTAATATAATAATGAAATGTTTGAAAAATCATTAAATATAACACCTCATATACCCTATATCTTGTGTGGCCCTTCCTTCCCTCCTCCCGGTCCCCCATCAGAACTACGGATAAATATCGAATCAGAACTAACCTGGTATAAAATTACTAATGTTCCCAGAAGTGTGTAACAGCAACTAGTGATAACAAGCACTGGAACAAACAACCTGATAACGTTATATGAAACAAAGGATGATATTTTGTTGTGGGAACGGTTTCAATCTATAGGGAAAAGTAGCTTATGGGTATATTTTTGTCGCCTAGATTTTCGTGTGAGCAATTTTCTATGTTGCAAGACCCACGGTTTGGATTGCTAATTAATGGCAGGCCACACAGGAACGGCAAGCACGCTGGTCACTACCCCAAGTTCTCCCTGCTAGTTTCTCATATGTCGGGCAGGGAGAGAAGGAAAACACACAAGTACCTGTCGGTGATTTTTACTCCAAAGCGGCAAGTGAAAAACTAGCACGCAAAGAAACCTGGAAGGTTTCTTCCCCGCTTTTCCCTCTCACCTGTTCTTGATGTTGCAGGTTCTCCAGAACAGTCCGGGCCTTCTCAAAGGGAGGGATTTTTAACCTAAAAGCGGCCCAGAAAAACAACGGTCATGCTTACAAATACTGGACATCACACAGCAGTATAGTGTCCAGTTCTGGTCGCCACATCTCAAAAAGGATATTGAAAAGATAGAAAAAGTGCAGAGAAGGGAAACGAGGATGATTGAAGGATTGGAGCACCTTCCTTATGAGGAGAGGCTGCAGCGTTTGGGACTCTTTAGTTTGGAGAGGAGACGTCTGAGGGGGGATATGATTGAAGCCTATAAAATTATGCATGGGGTAGAAAATGTGGACAGGGAGACATTTTTCTCTCTTTCTCACAATACTAGAACCAGGGGGCATCCACTGAAAATGCTGGGGGGAAGAATTAGGACTAATAAAAGGAAACACTTCTTCACGCAACGTGTGGTTGGTGTTTGGAATATGCTGCCACAGGAGGTGGTGACGGCCACTAACCTGGATAGCTTTAAAAAGGGCTTGGACAGATTGATGGAGGAGAAGTCGATCTGTGGCTACCCATCTTGATCCTCCTTGATCTCAGATTGCAAATGCCTTAGCAGACCAGGTGCTCAGGAGCAGCAGCAGCAGCAGGCCATTGCTTTCACCTCCTGCCTGTGAGCTCCCAAAGGCACCTGGTGGGCCACTGCGAGTAGCAGAGTGCTGGACTAGATGGACTCTGGTCTGATCCAGCAGACTAGTTCTTATGTTCTTATAGTGTAGGATATCATACAGCCAAATGTGCCAGATACTTCTGTCTGTTCTCTCTGAGACCTAGCACAATTTGGGAGCACTACCCAGACACAGTAAGTCTCTGGACCTATTGGTACGGAGGTCTTTACCCAGTGGTGGGATCCAAAAATTTTAGTAACAGGTTCCCATGGTGGTGGGATTCAAACTGTGGCGTAGCGCCAATGGGGCTGGGCGGGGCACGACGGGGGCGTGGTCAGGCATTCCAGGGGCGGGGCTGTGGCAAGGACGCAGCCGCTGCGCCGGTCCTTGGGCGGGAAACGAATGCACGCAGGCGCAGGCTGCCACGCACGCTGGTGCACCTCCTGCTAGACTGCTTCAAATTCTGCGCGCTACTGCTGAGAAGAGGGGCATAACTAAGGCCAAAATCACGTGGCAAAATCACCCATTAGTAACCCCCTCTCGGCACACACAAATAATTAGTAACCTACTCTCGGGAACCTGTGAGAACCTGCTGGATCCCACCTCTGTCTTTACCGTGATGCTCAAGCCGTACCAAACACAAGAAGCACGATCTAGGATGGTTTCCCTTCTTTCTCGTGCGAGGTTTTTCTAAGCGCCTAAAGACCTCTTGTGTGTTCTTTATGCACGCGTCTCTCTGCAGGAGCTCCAGCAATTGGTCAGAAGCACTTCTAAAGCAACCTAGCAGTGAAGATCTGCATAGCCGGAAAATCTCTAATGACCAGTCAGGAACCTTGGTGTTTTTAGGTAGTAGGAAAAACGTCAGCGGCCTCATCGAGCTCAGAGAAACCGGGGTCCCTTCCGCACATGCAGAATAATGCACTTTCAATCTATGTTCACAATTGTTTGCAAGTGAATTTTGCTCTTCCGCACAGCTGCAAAGTGCATTGAAAGTGGATCAAAAGCGCATTATTCTGCCTGTGCGGAAGGGGCCCGTGTTGGGAGCCCATGGATTAGACTCAAGCTAGCATTCAGCTCTGACTCACCTGTGGAGGATTTCGGCTCGCAGGTAGTTGCCAACACCGTTGAAAAACTTCTGGTTCAGCAAGGCCTCACAGATAGGTCTGTTGAAAACTTTATTGGAGAGATTCTTCAGCACGTTCTCCCTGCAATGCAGAAAGGTTTATTCGGACAGGGGGAACCCAACTGGAAGCAGGGACGTGGCGATCTATCAACAAAAAATAAAATCATAATACTCCTTCTGAATGTAGAACTTTTTTGCCTAGCGCTTTTCGGAAGGACTAAGGCCCCTTCTGCACATGAAGAGGAAGAGGAAGAGGAAGAGGAGGAGGAGGAGTTTGGATTTATATCCCCCTTTCTGTCCTGCAGGAGACTCAAAGGATCTTACAATTTCCTTGCCCTTCCCCGCTCACAACAAACACCCTGTGAGGTGGGTGTGGCTGAGAGAGCTCCAAAGAACTGTGACTAGCCCAAGGTCACTCAGCTGGCATGTGTGGGAGTGCACAGGCTAATGTGAATTCCCCAGATGAGCCTCCACAGCTCAGGCGGCAGAGCGGGGAATCAAACCCGGTTCCTCCAGATTAGATACACAAGCTCTTAACCTCCTACGCCACTGCTGCTCCTAATACAATGCAGTTTCAATCCACTTCCACAATTGTTTGCAAGCGGATTTTGCTCTTCCGCACAGCTGCAAAGTGGATTGAAAGTGGATTGAAAGTGCATGATTCTGCTTGTGTGGAAGGGGCCTTAGTAAAACAGTAGCAAGGAAATGTTTGAGCTTGCCAGCATGGTGGTTAAGAGCGGCGGGCTCTAATCTGGAAAACCCAGGTTGTATTGAAAGCATAATATGTAAAAAATCTGTCTCTAGCACAAATAGTTGCATCTCGTTATTCTCATCGTAATATTTGAGGATTTGAAGAAGCAAATGAAATTACACCATTCTGATCACCACAGAAGAGGGATCCTCTGTACGGTCACGGATTCCACGCTGGTCAGGGGAAAGGTTTTGATCTTCCTCACCTGAACTTCTCATACTCCTGCATCACACACGGTCCACGGTCTGGCTGCCACGAGCCATCCACCACCCATTTGCCAAAGCGCCGGACATCCACGAAACAGAGAGCGCGAGGTGGGTCCTCCTTGGTGTAAAAGCGCAAGTGAGCGTGCTTCGGGATCTCAGCCGCCGAAGTCAACTTGAAGGTACCCGACATCCCAAAGCGGACGATGAGATCCATCGGCTCCCGGCCCTGTGAGCTGCGGTCCTTCCCTTTGCCACGCTCCCGTTTCACCGGTGCCAAGGTCAGCTTCAACTCTTTGCCTCGCGACGTGGCAGCTATCGAGTATTCCTCGCTCTCGAAGGGCACTTCCGAGTTCTTGCTCACCTGCGATTTCTCCACGCGCCCCGAGAAGATGAGTCTTCTGCACATGTCGTTGATGTACCGGCTGGCTAAAAACAGCTCCGGGCCCTCTGGCATCTTCAAAACCTAGATAAACTAAGACAGGGTGGGCCAAAGATAGGTTAAGCTCAGTGGTGGGATCCAAAAATTTTAGTAACAGGTTCCCTCGCCAGCTCCCCCTCAGCAAAGGGGGCAGAGGCGTGCCTAGGCAAACCTGAGCCCTGGTCAAAACCTGAGTTGGATTCCCACCCCCCCCCATGGGCAGCCACCCCACCACGACCCCAAAAATTCTTTTTGCACCAGGTCATTTCTAAATCATCATCCCATTATAGAAAATGCCCCAACTCATAAATCTGAACACAGCAATGGTGAAACACACAGGTTCTTTGGTAGAGATAAAAGGTACGAAAGGCTGAGAATATCAATGAATTGCAGTACCTGAAAGGGATTAACCCAGTTCAGGGAGTTACATTATTAGTCGCAATTGCTATACGGAACCTTCACGTTCAAAGGCAGGATGCCTCTCGGGGAGGCGAGGGCGTGGAGATGGAAAAGCGGACCCAATTGGTAACCCCCTCTCGGCACACGCAAATAATTAGTAACCCACTCTCGGGAACTGGTGAGAACCTGCTGGATCCCACCTCTGGTTAAGCTGTACCTTGGCCCAAATGCTGCTTATTTATTTGGAAAGTATCTATGATGTCTCTCCACGAAACAAAATAAGACATCTATAGAAGAAGAAGAAGAGTTTGGATTTATATCTGCGCAGGAGCAGCAGTGGCGTAGGTGGTTAAGAGCTCGTGTATCTAATCTGGAGGAACCGGGTTTGATTCCCCGCAATGTCGCCTGAGCTGTGGAGGCTTATCTGGGGAATTCAGATTAGCCTGTACACTCCCACACAGGCCAGCTGGGTGACCTTGGGCTAGTCACAGCTTCTCGGAGCTCTCTCAGCCCCACCCACCTCACAGGGTGTTTGTTGTGAGCGGGGAAGGGCAAGGAGATTGTAAGCCCCTTTGAGTCTCCTACAGGAGAGAAAGGGGGGATCTAAATCTAAACTCCTCCTCTTCCTCCTCCTCCTTCTCCTTCCTCCTCTTCCTCCACTTCATCCTCCTCCTCCTCTTCCTCCTCCCCCTCCTCCTCTTCCTCCTCCTTTCCTGGAAGGAGACTCAAGGTGCTCAACTGAATGAGACGACTGTGCCGTCCAGTTTTCCGCATCCCGAAGAGACCACCCGGACTCCCCCCAGGAAAACCGCAAGCAAAGAGAATGTGGGTTCTTCACACTTTTAGCCATCCGTGGAACTCAGGGGCATTTTTGACTCTCCCATTTTTGCATTTCATTATTAGATTTATAACCCGCCCTCCCCCCGTAGGGCTCAGGGCGGCAAACAATAATATAAACAACAAGCATCACAGGTCAACAAAACATCAATAGGGATAACATCATGAAACATCATAACATCCAGTCCAACCCCCTGCAATGCAGGTACACATAGTTAAAGCATCTAATAACCATAACCTAATACAGCGGTGGCGAACCTATGGCACGGGTGCCAGAGGTGGCACTCAGAGCCCTTTCTGTGGGCACGCGTGCACAGAGTCTGTCATGTAGAGGGGTGGAAAATCACCCCCCCCCCCACACACACACACACATCTAGGCTGACCTGGGCGTGATCGTTTACCTGGGAGTAAGCTTGGTTGCTGGCAATGGGGCTTGCTTCTGAGTAAACCCTCCTAGGGTCATGATTCACTCATTTGAAGCGTTGCACGGTTGCTTCACCAAGCTTACTCTCGAGTAACGCATTTCTAAACTTAAACCTCAGTATTCAGGTTAAATCGCCGTGTTGGCACTTTGTGATAAATAAGTGGGTTTTGGGTTGCAATTTGGGCACTCGGTCTCGAAAAGGTTCGCCATCCCTGACCTAATATGTTATGCACAGAGGGCAACTTTCTCTTCTGTAGCGAAGACTACAAAACATTACAACCTAGTACTAACTGTTTATGACAAACACCCATCAACAGCTCTCTATGAATTCTTCCAAACTCCCCCCCCCCCCCTTTGAAACTGTCCAAAGTCTGCAGGGCACCCACTGCTCAGCTTGAACTAACTGCGGGAAACAGATGTTGCAGAACCGATGGTGGGATTCAAATAATTTAACAACCAGTTGTTTACAAGCACCATTTAAGCAACCGGTTCTGCCGAAGTGGTGCGAACCTGCTGAATCCCACCACTGGATAACTCTTACCTACAACTGGCTGACTTTTCTCTCTGTGTGTGCGAGCTCCTAAGCAAAATCCTGGCATCTCGGGGGGGACGCGCCATTCCCACGGGCAAGGAACAAGTTGCAAAGCCCAGCATGGAAAGGAAGAAGAAGAGTTTGGATTTATATCCCCCCTTTCTCTCCTGCAAGAGACTCAAAGGGGCTGACAATCTCCTTGCCCTTCCCCCCTCACAACAAACACCCTGCGAGGTAGGTGGGGCTGAGAGAGCTCCGAGAAGCTGTGACTAGCCCAAGGTCATCCAGCTGGCGTGCGTGGGAGTGCACAGGCTAATCTGAATTCCCCAGATCAGCCTCCACAGCTCAGGCGGCAGAGCTGGGAATCAAACCCGGTTCCTCCAGATTAGATACACGAGCAATTAACCTCCTACGCCACTGCTGCTCCTGTGCTTCTGGCCAGCTGCAAACCAAGGCTGTTTTTGCATGGCATAATTACACCGGGGTTGAGCCGGGATCATATATACCTGGGTTGTTTTATCCCGGTTCCTGCAAACGCACGGCGCTCCGCTTCTGCCCAAGAGCACAGTTAGAAATCCTCCAGTTTGTTCTGCACGAGCCGGACCTCTGCATGCACTTTGGAAACATGTCTGAGCATGCCCAGTGTCCTGCGTTCTGATTGGCTGTTGTTTTTGTTGACAGCTTGAATGGAAGTCAGGTGGGAGGATCAGGCTGCTGGGCGGGGAAAATAAACTTGGTCTGCTCCCGATTGGTGTTTTTTTGTGAATGTGCTGCGGGAACGGAAGAAACTGATCTGTGTTTTTAATGGTTTAAAATAAGCTTTTGCTGTCAACCAGCCACTGCCCCCAAATTCAGCCAGCAAGCTTCCATAGCTCAGCCCAGATTTTAGACCAATGCCTTACATCACGTTGACCGTATGTTGTGCTTTCCCTTCCCCCCCACAACAAAAACCCTGTGGGGTGGGTGGGGCTGAGAGCGCTCCGAAGAACTGTGGTTAGCCCAAGGTCACCCAGCTGGTGTGTGTTGGAGTGCACAAGCTAATCTGGTCCCCCAGATAAGCCTCCACAGCTCAAGTGGCAGAGCGAGGAATCCAACCCGGTTCTTCAGATTACAGTGCACCTGCTCTTAATTACTACACCACACTGGTGCTCAAGAGGAAAGAATGTATTGGAGTGCACAAGCTAATCCGGTTTCCCGGACAAACCTCCACAGCTCAAGTGGCAGAGCGGGGAATCAAACCCGGTTCGCCAGATTAGAGGGCTCCTGCTCTTAACCACTACACCACACTGGTGCTCAAGAGGAAAGAATGTATTGGAGTGCACAAGCTAATCCGGTTCCCCGGATAAGCCTCCACAGCTCAAGTGGCAGAGCAGGGAATCAAACCCGGTTCTCCAGATTAGAGGGCACCTGCTCTTCATCACTACACCACACTGGTGCTCAAGAGGAAAGAATGTATTGGAGTGCACAAGCTAATCCGGTTCCCCGGATAAGCCTCCACAGCTCAAGTGGCAGAGCGGGGAATCAAACCCGGTTCTCCAGATTACAGTGCACCTGCTCTTAATTACTACGCCACACTGGTGCTCAAGAGGAAAGAATGTATTGGAGTGCACAAGCTAATCCGGTTCCCCGGATAAGCCTCCACAGCTCAAGTGGCAGAGCAGGGAATCAAACCCGGTTCTCCAGATTAGAGGGCACCTGCTCTTCATCACTACACCACACTGGTGCTCAAGAGGAAAGAATGTATTGGAGTGCACAAGCTAATCCGGTTCCCCGGATAAGCCTCCACAGCTCAAGTGGCAGAGCAGGGAATCAAACCCGGTTCTCCAGATTAGAGGGCACCTGCTCTTCATCACTACACCACACTGGTGCTCAAGAGGAAAGAATGTATTGGAGTGCACAAGCTAATCCGGTTCCCCGGATAAGCCTCCACAGCTCAAGTGGCAGAGCGGGGAATCAAACCCGGTTCTCCAGATTACAGTGCACCTGCTCTTAATTACTACGCCACACTGGTGCTCAAGAGGAAAGAATGTATTGGAGTGCACAAGCTAATCCGGTTCCCCGGATAAGTCTCCACAGCTCAAGTGGCAGAGTGGGGAATCAAACCCGGTTCTCCAGATTGGAGTGCACCTGGTCTTAACCACTATACCACGCTGGGGTAACAGAACGTGGGGTTGTTCCCTGAAAATAGATGGGCAGAAAATTTGGGACGGACCAAAAAAAGAACCAACAAACAATGTAAACAGGGTCCATAAGTAACCGGCGGAACTGACTGCCACCAGATGGGGTCATAGGCTCAAACTTCGATAGTTTGAATGGAGTGTCAATGGAGGATCCCAGGGTTCCATGCAGGGGTCTTTTGCATCGCCTACTGCTTGGTCCTTTTATTTGGAAATGCCGGGGCTTGAACCTGGGATGTTCGGCACATCTATTGAACCACAGACCCCCTCCCTCTGGCCCCTCCTGTGACTCGAACAAAGAAGGAGGAGAAGAGGACGGGGAGGTTGGATTTATACCCCACCTTTCTCTCCTGCAAGGAGACTCAAGGTGGCTCACAAGCTCCTTTCCCTTCCTCTCCCCACAGCAGACACCTTGTGAAGTAGGTGGGGCTGAGAGAGTTCAGAGAGAACTGTGACTAGCCCAAGGTCACCCAGCAGGAATGTAGGAGTGTGGAAACACATCCGGTACCCCAGATAAGCCTCTGCCGCTCAGGTGGAGAAGTGGGGAATCAAACCCGGTTCTCCAGATCAGAATCCACCCGCTCCTAACTACTACACCACAGCTAAATAACAGCCATATAAGACAGAGAGGCTTCGGGAGCTGGGGATGTTTAGTCTGGAGAAACGTAGGTTAAAGGGTGACATGATAACCATGTTTAAATATTTGAAGGGATGCCATGTCGAGGAGGGAGCATGCTTGTTTTCCGCTGCCTCAGAGACCAGGACATGAAGTCATGGATTCAAGGTGCAGGAACAGAGATTCCACCTAAACATTAGGAAGAACTTCCTGACCGTCAGAGCTGTTGGACAGTGGAATGCACTGCCTCGGAGAGTGGTGGAGTCTCCTTCTTTGGAGGTTTTTAAACAAAGGCTGGATCAGCAATTGCCGGGAGTGCTTGGATTGTGTGTTCATGCATGGCAGGGGGTTGGACTGGATGGCCCCTGGGGGTCTCTTCCAACTCTATGATTCTAAGAGCTCAGGCAAACTGGCTTGGAAACCTCTGAAACAAGAGGGCAACCATTCATTTTGTTTAGGCAGAAGGAAGCACATCTGTTTAGAAGAGTTTGAAGAGCTGGGATTTATATCCCCCCTTTCTCTCCTGCAGGAGACTCAAAGGGGCTGACAATCTCCTTGCCCTTCCCCCCTCACAACAAACACCCTGTGAGGTGGGTGGGGCTGAGAGAGCTCCGAGAAGCTGTGACTAGCCCAAGGTCACCCTAGGGGACTGCCATATATGTCAGAAACGGAAATATTTCATTTAGAGCAGACACGAGGCTACAACAGACACTCACCCAGCTCACCGCCAACTTTCTCAGCACAGCAAGATTTATTTTCTCCCCTCTGACTCAAAGTACACAGCTTTTTTTAAACAAAGGAACCACTTCATGTTTCAACCGGGAGCGGCGAGCGCTTGAGAGATGCGTAGCTTTCAAGATCTACTGCAGAGAGGACTGCTAGTCGACCCCCCCCCCCCACCAAAAAAAACCTATTTGGAAAGGAGGCAGGCTTTTCCCCTTTGGCACCTGCCAATAAAGATGTTCCCATGGTAGCTAGGAAGAGAGACATCTCTGATTAGCGGGAAGATGGATCCAAGAAACGAAAGCCCCTAGAAGTCCACTGGAGGAGCAACGTGGTCTCCTCGGACACAGAAAGGCAAGGGCAGGGTGGAATCCCACTCACAGCCCTCCTGCTACGAAGGCACAAGAGCTGAGAAACTCCTTGAGTCTTCTGTACACGTGAACTGAACAGGGGACGTTTCAAACTGCAGCAAACAGCCTGCAGGCGGAGTGTTTTTGAGTCCCCCCCAAGCGATTTTCAAACAGCTTCAGCAGGCGCGGTGAGGCAGCCCCTGTTTTAAGAACGATCCCTGCTTTGCATGGGCTTTAGCTTGTTTGTCCTAGCTGGGGAATCCTCGTCGTCGGTTCCTTCCGGGAAGAGTGCCGGTCGCAAGTCGCTTCCTTCCAGCAGGGCCTGCTCGCTAGCCACAGAGGGGAGGTCATTCTGGACTTGACGACTTGTGAAAAATCTCGTGATAATTGTGAAAAATCTAGGAGAAGGGGTGGGAGAAACTTGGGCGTTCTCGGGTATGTGGGAGCTGGAGAACAGGGCTGTGCATCGGCAGAAAGAAAAGTATTTTTTAAACAGAAATAGGGGGTCAAAAGAGCCACTGCTACCAAACAACGGCAGGACCTGCCTCCCTTTTCAGGCCAATACATCTGCATGGAAGAATGAATCGTTGCAACGGCCTCTGTGCCGATAACGGGCAAGCACCGTAACACGCATGGGGATTCCCCCATAGAGTAATTGTCCAAGGAATGCTTCCCAAGCGGCTGAAAGATCCGCAGATTCCACGTCCGATGCTGTCGATCTGTCAGACCCTCCCTCAGTCAAGTGTTTTCATAATGGCCTGGGCTTGCTTCAGCTCTGGAAGAAAGGGTAATAATGAAGAAGAGGAAGAAGAAGAAAAAGAAGAAGAAGAAGAAGAAGAAGAAGGAAGAAGAAGAAGGAAGGAGAAGAAGGAGGAAGAAGAAGGAGGAAGAAGAAGAAGAAGGAAGAAGGAAGAAGGAAGGAGAAGAAGAAGAAAGAAGAAGGAAGAAGAAGGAAGAAGGAAGAAGAAGAAGGAAGAAGGAAGAAGAAGGAAGGAAGGAAGAAGAAGAAGAAGAAGGAAGAAGGAGGAAGGAAGAAGAAGGAAGAAGAAGAAGAAGAAGAAGAAAGAAGAAGAAGAAGGAAGAAGAAGGAAGAAGGAAGAAGAAGGAAGGAGAAGAAGAAGGAAGAAGAAGAAGGAAGAAGAAGGAAGAAGAAGAAGAAGGAAGAAGGAAGAAGAAGGAAGGAGAAGAAGAAGGAAGAAGGAAGAAGAAGGAAGGAGAAGAAGAAGGAAGAAGAAGGAAGAAGGAAGAAGAAGGAAGGAGAAGGAAGGAGAATAAGAAGAAGAGGAGGAGGAGGAGTTTGGTTTATACCCCACCTTTCTCTCCTGTAAGGAGACTCAAGGTGGCATTACAAGCTCCTTTCCCCTCCTCTCCCCACAACAAACACCCTGTGAGGTGGGTGGGACAGAGAGTTCTGAAAAACTGTGACTGGCCCAAGGTCACCCAGCAGGAATGCAGGAGTGCGGAAACACATCTGGTTCACCAGATAAGCCTCTGCCACTCAGGTGGAAGAATGAGGAATCAAACCCGGTTCTCCAGATTAGAATCCAAGCTGCCCCGAAAGGGAGCACCTGGAATGAGAGGCCTGGCCTATTAAATCTAATAAAGGATATCCCAGGTTAGCCTAATCTCATCCGATCTCGGAAGCTGAGCTGGGTCAGTCCTGGTGAGTACTTAAATGGGAGACCACCAAGGTTGTCCCATAGAAGCAAGCCACGGCGACCACCTCTGAACATCTCTTCGCTGGAAAACCTGTCAGCTGCAACGTGACGGCCAACCATCCATCCAACCAACCTGCAAGCAGGGCGCGGAACTTCTCAGCCGATAACGTCATCGCCACCGGTTCCACCCCTCCTCGGTCAACGTCCTTCACATTTAACTTGAGGTGAATGACCGGTTCATTCACTTCCTGGAGCTCGCTGGAACTGAGAGTATAATCCACGCGCCAGGACACGGAATCCAAGCGGTTTACTGTGGACAGAGAAGAGACAGGCGTGGACGGTTAAGGATGACCACTCGTGAAAAATCTGGTTCTTCTGAATTCGTGGATCACCTGTCAAACTCATTCATCTGTCCCTGGGAAGTAATCACATCTGGAGTGAGTCAGGAGTAACTTTTCCCAGCACAGGTGGTGTTCCAGGCAGAAAAGGAAGAAGAGAAGAGTTTGGATTTACATCCCCCCTTTCTCTCCTGTAAGGAGACTCAAAGGGGATTACAATCTCCTTTCCCTCCCCCACCGCCCACAACAAACACCCTGTGAGGTGGGTGGGGCTGAGAGAGCTCCGAAGAACTGTGACTAGCCCAAGGTCACCCAGCTGGCGCGAACAAGCTAATCTAGTTCGCCAGATAAGCCTCCTCAGCTCAAGTGGCAGAGCGGGGAATCAAACCCAGTTCTCCACATTAGAGTGCACCTGCTCTTAACCACTACACCACACTGGCTCAAGTCAACAAGACACGAACAAGTTCCATTTAGTTAATTTTTTTCAAGACCTCAACCAATTCAGACATAAGATGGCACAGATCATCCTGGATGCCTTCCAGCATATAGAAGCACAGATCATCCTGGATGCCTTCCAGCGTATAGAAGCACAGATCATCCTGGATGCCTTCCAGCGTATAGAAGCACAGGTCATCCTGGATGCCTTCTAGCATATAGAAGCACAGATCATCCTGGATGCCTTCCAGCATATAGAAGCACAGATCATCCTGGATGCCTTCCAGCGTATAGAAGCACAGATCATCCTGGATGCCTTCCAGCGTATAGAAGCACAGGTCATCCTGGATGCCTTCCAGCGTATAGAAGCACAGATCATCCTGGATGCCTTCCAGCATATAGAAGCAAATACAAGGCTGCACTTACATCTCAGGCTGCATCCTCTAAGGCTGTCCTGTAAGGGGCTCTGCTTCTCCTCATAGGATCGGCACAGTCCCGTGGCATGTTCTGAAAGGGAAAAAAAGTCAGAAGCCAGGATCCAGTCTGCCATCGCCACTTGGTCCAGGCCAAAATCTGGTGGGCTGCTGTGTGAGACCAGATGCTGGACTAGATGGGCCAGTGGTCTGATCCAGCAGGGCTCTTTTTCTGTTCAGACCAGGGACAGGCCTCGGCCTCTATGCCCTGTTCTTGGACCTCCAGAGGAACTGGTTGGCCACTTGAGCAAGACAGGATGCTGGACTAGATTCACCACTGGTCTGATCTAGCAGGGCTCTTCTGATGTTCTCATGAAAGCCTCGGCCTCCATGCCCTGTTGATGGACCTCCAGAGGAACTGGTTGCCCTCTGTGTGAGAGGATGCTGGACTAGATGGACCACTGGTCTGATCCAGCAGGGGTCTTCTGATGTTCTTATGAAGGCCTTAAACTCTATGCCCTGTTGTTGGACTTCCAGAAGAACTGGTTGGCCTCTGTGTGAGATAGGATGCTGGACTAGATGGACCACTGGTCTGATCCAGCAGGGCTCTTCTGATGTCCTTGTGAAGGCCTCGGCCACTATGCCTTGTTGTTTGACCCTCCAGAACTGGTTGACCGCTATGTGAGATAGGATGGTGGACTAGATGGTCCCTTGCTAGTCTGATCCAGCAGGGTTCTGATGTTCTCATGAAGGTCTTGGCCTCTATGCCCTGTTGATGGACTGTAGGGATGAGCTGCTGACCCAGCAGCACCGTAAGTAGAGCGCTGGAACACCAGCACTCCTACGATCTTCTGGTCGCACCGCTCCCCCACTCCTCACCCCCCAATGAGTCCGCAGGTGCCTTGTGAACTGCAGCTCACAACCACCGGGTGTCCCAGACAAAGGGACAATGGTCTTGCCCCCAGGTGAGGATTAGGCCCAGACGCTGATGCTCCTCTCCGCACGTAGCAGCTAGGTGAGATCATGCATCACATGATGATCTCTCAGTCTCCGCTTCTCCCAGTTCCCCGTTCCGCCCTTCTACTGCGCCCCGCTAGAAATCATAATAAAAGGTGCCAGGAACCAGCACGCTGAGAGAGTCGCTAGGAACACGGACACCAAGGGCTCCCGCTGCTGGCGCAGCTCTCCACCAGATGTTATCACCGGCGTCTTCGTCCTCCTCGTTCTTGGCGCTGACCTCGCGGGCACGAATTTACTACAAGCTGGTGCGAAACCCGGGAATCTCCAGACCTCCACCCTGCCCGTGCAGCCTGGGAAGGGCAGCGGTACCGGCGTCCAGCTGGATCGGCATCAGGGACCACCTGTCGGTATACCATGCGTCCGGCTGGATGCGAGCATCCAGTGACCCGAAGTTCTAGGACACTCTCGTCCGGTGAACACCCGGTAGAGTATGGGAGCTTGCAAAAGCAGGGCTTATGACAAACCGTTAACGAACTAAAAGCGTTAGCGAAGCGGCAGGGTCTCCGTGGGGAGCTGCATGGGGTGGTTGAGAGAGATTGAAGCTCAATGTCCATGGTACCTGGAGGGGGGACATTGAATCTGGGATTGGGAAAACATCGAGGCACTCTTCGCTGGAGCCACCGAGCGCCGATGTCACTGCTACTACTGACGATGGAGACAATGTTATGTCGCCATCCAATACCGCAGGTCTATGGCTCCCTTTGCTGTAGATGCAAGCCCTCCCTTCGACCCTTCAGCTTCAGTTTCACCTCCGAATTTTCTCTATCCTCTAATTTTGGGCGCTGTCCTCCTTCTGCCCTGCCTCCTTCAAATTCTCCTTGTTCGGCCTCCTGCTCCGCCTTCATTTTCTGAAGCCATAGCACCTCCGTCAGCCTGCAGTAATGCGTAGCCGGGTTTCCGACTCCCTCATGAACGTATTAGCCCGCGACCTGCGAAAAAAAAACCCTGACGGAAGGCGATGCCGATATCCTGCGCCCTATGCCCCGTTCACTTCACGGATACCGGGGGAGGTGGCATTATTCGGCGGGTTGTCGAGTGCATGCCCTTTGGGTTATAACATCCTCACCGAGCTCCATAAGCGATGCGAGGCGTAGATCACCAGCCCTATGTGAGAGGCATGCTAGAGGCAGTCGCCAAGGAATCACCTAATGGTTCCGGATGACTGGAAGACCACCTTTCGCATGCTTTTGAGCCCTGCACAATATGTGATCTGGGCGAGTTCCGCCAGCAATGTTTACGCTGGGAGCCGCCTCGGTGGCGCCTACACCGCCAGCGCAGCTACGGCCGATGCCTTACGCCAACCCCAATGATCAGATTGTCCTGCCAGAATACCCTTACAGTTGCCTCTAGATAAGCCTGAAGGCGTTCATCAAGGTTCAATACCGGCCAATAACCCAAAGTTTCTCGCCATCCAGCCAAAAACCCCAAGGGAGCCCTCGCTGGGTTTGTGAACAGGATCCAGGAGGGCTCTCAAGGCAGGTAGATAGCGAGGAGGGCCCAAAGCGGAGCTCCCTCATGCGCCTGCAAGGAGAAGCGCCTCCACTGGAGTGCCTTAGGAGCAATCATGGGCCTGGGCAAAGATCCTGAACTGGCCGATATGCCAGGAAAGGCTTGCCAGGACAGCCGGATCCTCCGCCCACCAAGCTAGCCTCCTGCGCCCGCAGCGCTCTCTCCACGCCAGAGAAGCCCCAGGATGGTGCCTTTTAGTGCGGCAGGTCAGGACACTTCCGGAGGTGTAGGCAGCCAGCGGGGCCTACAACCCACGATGGAGGAGGGTCCTCCCAAAGGCGAAGGCCCGAGGCTGCCAAAACCCGATGCCCCGGTGCCGAAGGCTTTCACTGGGCGACGTCCGAGCTTCAGCCCGGGCATCTCTCCAGCCCAGGACCAAGAGGGGGGGAGTACTAGAGCAGACCCAAACATCACAAGACCCACACCCAAACCCTCCCCTCGTGCATTATCTAGCTCACATGCACCCAGCCCATCTCCTTTAAGTTCCCCCGGTCCCTCGTGGCGCCCCAGCCCAGTATAGCGACCCCCATCCCAACCGGGACCATTAGCGGCTGGAGTGCTGCCAAAGGCCTCCGCTGCTGAAGCAGGTGGGATGATTGTTCATCATCCCCCTTCGAGTCGGTGACTCCCACGCACTTTCAAGGGATTATCCATCATCTCCAAGTCTATGGACAAACATCCCGCAGGGAGTTGCCCAGCCGGAACCAGCTGTAGCAACTTCGATCCTCCCTGCCCATGCGCTGCCAGCTGTGCGCATTACGTACCAATAAAGACCCACGAGCCCGGCAGCCATCAGGGCGCAGCCAGTTACCACCATCGCCATGCTGCAGCGGTGGAAACGCTCCATCGGAAGCTCCCATGCCATTCAGATCTGCATGAACTCACCATGGAGGGGTGTCTGTTCAAGGGGCCTGGTGGACACCGGCAGGCTGATGTGACCCGTCATCAGAGCAGCGAGGTGAAAAGGCCTGACCAGTGAAAGCCCAGCCGAGGCCTGTCCGCACATCTGGGGTGGGGGCTGAAATAAACCCATGAGCGGAGCATCCAGCCCGCTCCGCGGTCCATAAGCCCAGGGGCTTCGGCTGGCAGCTCACAGTCCGCTTCCATCATTCCTGGACATCCATGTCAATCTCTGGGGAAGGGACCTCATGAGCCAAGGTCAAGAACTGACCCTGAATAGTCTGGGATGGATAAAGCCCATCGCGACAGATTATTGATCCTAATTGTTGCCTTCTAAACTCATTTTGAAGACTTCCGCTAAGGAAACTATTCCCTCCTTTTTTTCCCTTTCTCTTCCCTCTATCTTTCTACCAGTTAAAGGCGGGAGAGGAGCCACTATTGGCTGGCCCCAGCCCTCCCTGGATTGAAATCTGGGCCCGTCCATGGTACCGCGAGCACGCCTGCCAGCTGGTGACAGGCCCCCAGTTTAGTAAAGCGAGGGCTGCCGCCTACTGTGCCCCTAACAAACCTGTTTGGCTTGTGGCTACCATCATGCCAGGCTGTAGCGGCTTGAAATGGCTTCCTTATAGAGTGGTTTCAGCGGCCAGGGCAGGCCACTCTAGTCAAAGAGGGATGCTACCGCGCAAATTCAAATTCACATAACCTGTGTGGAGTTGTGGTTGCTAGCGCCCTGGCGGCTGTATGAACACAGTGTGCAAGGCCAGGCTTGGCGAAGCCGCTTATGGGAAGGCCCGGTTTGGTAGGCGGCAATTCCCAAGGAATAGATTCGTTACAAATTCAGCACCATTTCCAGCCTCCTTCTTGGCATTAACCACCAAGGTCCACGGTAGAGTACATTTTCCTGCAAGAAAGAAAGGCTCCCTCCCTCTTTTGTGTGGAGTTTACCCCTAATAAGCCTGATTGCTTTTGTCCCCTGGATGCATCCATCACCCAAAAGCGCATCCAAGCCCATAACTTTTATGTTGCAAATTAGCGTACATACCCATACAATTCCCTTTAAGGGTCCGCTTTGCCCCCTCCTCCCTCTATGAGGGGCTTTTTTGGACCCTCGACTTGGCACCACTGATGGCGGCTCACAGAGCCAGCTTCCATCGGGATCGCCTACCCTCTGCCCCTCCCTGTCAAACAGCCCAGAAGAGTGAGGAGTAGGCTGACCCAACAGAGCAAAATAGCGGTAAAAGCAGCTCCCTCGCGCAGGCTGCAAGATGAAGCCTTCGGTGATATAGTCCCTCTTATATCAAAATCCAACAAAGGCTTGATCTTGACCTTCCCGCCATTTGGCTCTCCAAGGCCTGGCAGGACCCAGCCCATCCTATAACCTGGGGAAGGGTGGTGTGAACAGTCCTTCTTCCTACACAAGATCTCGGTGGATCCCGGGACTGCGGCCATGACAGGCCAGCCCATGGAATTGAAGCCGGGAGGAAAAACAACCCCATCCCGGAGATGGGAATGAATCTCTGGAGGATCCGCCCAAAGCTGACCTCCGGCGGGAGCGCCGCCACCCGATGCCCAAAGGCGGCTCCAAAGACCCGGATGACCTGGGGAATGTCAAAACGCAACGCTTCAGCCAAGCTCAAAGAGTCATGCCTTTCGTAGCAAAGGCCGCTGAAGGCAGCCCAGACTGGAACGCTTCTGTGCCGCCTTCCTCTTTGCAATCATCACTGCCAACTTCGGCCGGCCACCATCCTTTGCCTGCTCTGCTACTTGCCTCCTGCCGATTGGCAGTCCAGCCACCCCTGGCAGAGTTTTGACCAGACCAACGTATCTAGGGAGCAATTTGCCGCCGCTATAGCGCTTTGCGTCCTTCTGCTTGCTAGAGCCAGTACCTAGAAGTCGGGGACCTGCTAAGCCTTCCTACTGCCTGCTCCCCGTTTGCCAAAGCCCCTGGAGACTTCCCTAAGCAGAGTCTGGCTTAAGCCCCTTTATGAATGCTTCGTCCCATCCAAATTACTCTATGAGCGCTTTTGACTGGGGACCGACCGTCCAAACCCTCGGTATCTGCCGGGCGCTCTCCCTTGTCACCAGAAGACTGTCGCTAATCCACAAGTCCAACGCTTCTGTACCCGCATTGCCGAGCGCCCAGCGAGGCGAAGACCGGATTTCAGGACCCATTCCACGGCTCGTGGCTTCTGGAATTGTGACGTACAAGACGTGAGGACATTCCCCCGTGTCTGGAAATGTCTTGCTCCCCCCCAAAAGGGTTGGTTCTGGACTTGCGGGGAGAGAACTTTCAACTTTCACATCCCTGCTCACGGCTTTCTGCGGGACTCCCTCTTCTGTTGCCTTTAGCCGGGCCTCACCCGTAATACCGTCCCTTGCCTCCAGGCCTCCACCCGAGGAGCCTCGGGGCCTTGCCCGTCGCCCGCCCGCTCCACTCTGCCCCTCAACCCCTGCTTGCGAGCGACGCTGCAGTTTGCCCTCTCCGAAGTGAGTTCGTCTCCTCGCGACTTCCCCTAGTAGGAGGTCCCCGGTTCGCTTCTTACAGCAGCTTGTAAGACCATTGGCCGGGCTGGCCTGTGCCCCTTGCCATAGAGTCCATCAACTCCCACCTCTCCATTTAGCTCTCTGGGATGCTCTGGCCTCGAGAGCAGCAGGAACTTCGATCAGCTGACTTTAGATAATGTCGTGCAGCTTATTGATTATTTGTTGTTATTGCATCCCACCAAGGTTGGCTGAGAATGTACATGATATGTGTTTGTTTTAATCTTTCTGATAATTCCCATTTGGATTCATATGAGAAAGTCGTGATGAACTACAAGATGCGTATCTAATCTGAAATTATGACGTTTTGCCCCTGGTGGTCAGCCCTCTGGAGCTGGCTACCCGGGGATGGTTAAATCATGTACAGCTCTGCATTGAAAGCGATTGTGTGCCTCCGGATCTTGTTTCATTCAATGTATATCTAATATTGCCTGTAATATGTGTAAGGAAACCCTCGACTTTCCCCGCCCCATAGCAACCAAGTTCTAATGCTGCACCAAGCAGCTCGCCAGCAGCCAAGCGGCCGGAGGCAAAGCGTCCCCTTAAATCGCCCCTAACGATTCGGCCTCCCCTTCTAAATGTAAAGAGAGGAGATGTAGGGATGAGCTGCTGACCCAGCAGCATACCGTAGAGCTGGAACACCAGCGGCTCCTCGATCTTCTGGTCGCGACCGCTCCTCTTTAATGAGTCACGGGTCATGAACTACCTGGCTCCACAACCACCGGTGTCCCAGACAAAGGGACAATGGTCTTGCCCCAGGTGAGGATTGAGCTCCAGACGCTGATGCTCCTCTCCGCGACGTAGCAGCTAGGGTGAGATCATGCATCACCATGATGATCCTCTCAGTCTCAGCTCTCGGTTCCCCGTTCCGCTAATACCTGCGCCCCAGCTGAAGTCATAATAAAAGGTGCCAGGAACCAGCGAGAGTTGCTGGAACCACGGACACCAGCGCTCCGCTGCTGGCTCTCCACCAGATGTTATCCGCAGCGTCTCGTCTACGTTCTTGGCGGCGTGACCTAGCAGGCACGCATTCTGGCGTACTCCAGAGGAACTGGTTGGCCTCTGTGTGAAGCAGAATGCTGGACTAGATGGACCATTGGTCTGATTCAGCAGGGCTCTTCTGATGTCCTTATGAAGGCCTCAGCCTCTATGCCCTGTTGATGGACCTCCAGAGGAACTGGTTGGCCATTGTGTGAGAAAGGATGCTGGACTAGATGGACTGGTGGTCTGATCCAACAAGGCTCTTCTGATGTCCTTGTGAAGGCCTCGGCCTCTATGCCTTGTTGTTTGACCCTCCAGAACTGGTTGACCACTGTGTGAGATAGGATGGTGGACTACATGGTCCCTTGCTAGTCTGATCTAGCAGGGCTCTGATGTTCTCATGAAGGTCTTGGCCTCTATGCCCTGTTGATGGACCTCCAGAGGAACTGGTTGCCCTCTGTGTGAGACAGGATGCTGGACTAAATGGACCACTGGTTTGATCCAGCAGGGCTCTTCTGATGTTTTTCTGAAGGCCTCGGCCTCTATAACCTATTGCAGGACTTCCAGAGGAACTGGTTGGCCACTGTGTGAGACAAGATGCTAGACTAGGTAGACCACTGGTCTGACCCAGCAGGGCTCCTAAACTTTTATGGAAACCCAGTGATCACTGCCTGACCATTTGCTTGCCAGAACAGACAACACAGAGACAGACCGACCAGCGGTTCCACTCCGTGTAAGGCAGCTGCTGCTCCCACTGCTTGGGACCTCAACTGGTGCCACCCACTCCAAGGACTCTCCTGCCCCTTCTCACCTTTGCTCGACTCACCTTTCGGCAGCCCCAACTGCTGCAGCTCACTGGATAAAGATTCGCTGTCGACGTTGTGCTTGGCAGCGCTGGAGAGGATGAAGTTGAGGACCGCGATGGTGGCTTTGACATCCCCGGACTCTGCAGAAGGAACAGGGATGATGAGCAGAAGACTAAAGGAAGCAACTTGAGCATCGTTGCATGGATCTGGTTTATGGAGGCTCCTTCTTTGGTATAAGAAGAAGAAGAGTTTGGATTTATATCCCCCTGTCTCTCCTGTAAGGAGACTCAAAGGGGCTTACAATCTCCTTTCCCTCCCCACTCTACAACAAACACCCTGTGAGGTAGGTGGGGCTGAGAGAGCTCCAAAGAACTGTGACTAGCTAGCCCAAGGTCACCCAGCTGGCATGTGTTGGAGTTCAGAAGCTAATGTGGTTCACCAGATAAGCCTCCACAGCTTGAGGGGCAGAGCGGGGAATCAAACCCGGTTCTCCAGATTAGAGTGCACCTGCTCTTAACCACTACAGCACTCTGGCTCTCAAGAAGGATATCAGCAGACGCCACTAACATTCAATCTACTGGAAGAACCCATGATCCTGAGACTCGAAAATTCCACTCGGCTCTTTTGAGACTATTGGCACAGATGATATACTAAATGAGCAAATAGTCTACCCATTTCTTGCCATCCAGACTGTTGGCACAGAGGGTAATAAATGAATAAATGCCCGGAATCCTACCCACATCTCCCAAAAGGGAAGAACACTCACCAAGCTTGGCATCCGATGTCAGTTTCAGAATCTTCTCATACTACAAGAAGGGGGAGAAATCCTGGTTTTAGATCTAACTCTTGAGACAACCATGCTGCCGTACCAATTTTCCTTGTTTCAAAATATTCAAAGATAGTACAAATTGCAACAGCCAGAGCAATACAGCATGCACTGGGTATACTGGCAAGTACAAGGAACAAACTGCAATGCACCTAGGTATAAATATGTCTTCGTTGCAGTAACAGTAAATTACTAGCATTCAAAATGCATATACCAGTTCGATTCGATTTCGAATACCTTTAATGGCATATAAATAGTTTAACATTAACATTGCAAGATAATAACAGCCTTTACAACTTCTGACGAGTTAAAATAACACCATTTAAAAATTTAGCCACCGCTTCCAACAGCTCGTAGTTGTGGCTGTTTAAAAGATATATAACCTTCTGTTTATCTGTAATGCCTTCACTTCCATGTAGGAAGGGGATTATGTGCTTCTTCCTACCTATCTAAAATGCATATACAAACAGCAACTATTCCTTGTGCATATGGAAACAATTATCTGCAAGTTTCAAGGGGGTGCATACGTTTATTTCTCTTGGGTGAGAATCTTCCACATTGTGGACAGCAACCAGATGATGGAAGAACGGCTCTCCCACAATTGTCGAGTCTACGCCGACATAGCTAGGATGAAAGATCCAAAGAGAGAGAGAGAGGAAAAGTGACTTACGTCAATTCCCTCTCCGAGAAGATCCTTCAGCACCTGGGCGCAGATCAGCTTGAGTTTCACGGAAGACTGGAATGAAATGAAACAAAACACCCATTCAAACTCGGGTCAGTTTCATCAGCATCTTTGTAAATTACCAGAAGACATGTCCAGGAAACAACATATTCCAAAGTTTGCTAAATGTTGCATTACAGCAGTGAATAAAAGGTTGTGGAAAATACTCCCATTCACAAGGTTAGGTCACTTAGTTCTAGAACATAGGTGTCAAACTCGCGGCCCTCCAGATGTTATGGACTACTGTTCCCATCATCCCCTGCCAGCATCATGCTGGCAGGGGATGATAAGGCTGCCTCAATCCATAACATCCTGGAGGGCTACAGACTGACTCCTATGTTCGAGAATTGAAAGAAGAGGAAGAAAAATTTGGATTTATGTCCCATCTTTATCTCCTGTAAGGAGACTCAAGGTGGGTTACAAGCTCCTTTCCCTTCCTCTCCCCACACCTTGGGAGGTAGGTGGGGCTGAGAGAGTTCCAAAGATCCGTGACTAGCCCAAGATCACCCAGCAGGAATGTAGGAGTGTGGAAACACATCTAGTTCATCAGATAAGCCTCTGCCACTAAGGTGGAGGAGTGGGGAATCAAACCTGCTTCTCCAGATTAGAATCCACCTGCTCTTAATCTGGGGACACTCCAGAATTACAGTTCAGACTGCAGAAAATAGTTTCCCCTGGGGAAAAGGGATACTTTGATGGGTGGGCTCTGTAGTACCATACCCCAATGAGATCCTTATCCGCCCCCAAATTTTCAGGAGTTCCCCTCCCCTGTCTGCAAACGGCAACCCTACAGTCACCTCCCGGCTGGTAACGGAGGGACCTGGCAAAGCGAATTCTAAACCAGCAGAAAAGGACTCAGCCTAATGCAGTGCTGGCGAACCTACGGCACGGGTGCCAGAGGTGGCACTCAGAACCCTCTCTGTGGGCGCAGCGCAGAGCAGAGTTGCTCCTCCCTGGCTACACACCGCGTCTAGGGCTGGCCTGGGCGCATTGGGCTCCAATTATCATAGCAGTAAACCTAAAGACCTAGTTTGGAGTAAGCAGTGTAGAGTAGCAACCCCTAAGTTGGCTAGCTGTTAATCCCCGCACTGGATTTTCATTACAAGAACTGAAACCGCGATCCTTTTACCTGGGAGTAGAAAAGCTCCAGTTGCTGGCAATGGAGCCCTTGCTTCTGAGTAAAACCCTCCTAGGGTGCGTGATTCACCCGTTATGGAAGAAAAAGTTGCACTGTGGATGCTTCAAAGCAAAGCCACCGACTACCACCTCCTGCTTACTCCCCAAAAGTAACGCATTAACACGCCTCTGGAGTAGCCGCTTTTTTTCTAAACTAAAACCTCAGTACTCAGGTTAAATTGCCGTGTTGGCACTTTGCGATAAATAAGTGGGGTTTGGGTTGCTATTTGGGCCCTCGGTCTCGAAAAGGTTCACCACCACTGGCCTAATGTATTGCACCAATGAAGGCTTGATTGATTGACTCAGCCTCATCCAAACCCCGGCCCCTTCCGCGCATGCAGAATAATGCATTTTCAATCCACTTTCACAACTGTTTGCAAGTGGGTTTGGCCCTTCCGCACAGCTGAAAAGCGGATTGAAAGCAGATTGAAAGTGCATTATTCTGCATGTGAGGAAGGGGCCCCTATCAGGAACAAGACAGATGTCTTTTGCACAGGAAAAAGGTTCCACCTACTATTTTAGCCAAAGTGCTGATCTCTGCCAAGACCCAATCGGGGCAGTCCAAGTCGCCACAGAACCGGAACCTCTGCAAGAAAGAACCGAAATTGAGCCTCAGGTGCCAAAAAAATCCACCTGTCAATCATGTCCCAAACCCCCTCTGGCTAAAAAAGGCACAAAAACCCACCCGTCAATCATGCACCAACTTACCATGGTCTCCTGCACTGGGTTCCTTCCCTCCGCCCTGCAAAGCTCGGTCAGCTGATTCCTCCCCTCCAGCCAATCAGGGAAGGGCTACAGGAGCGTCAGCTGATGCCCAAGGACAGTCAGCTGATCGAGGGTGACGCCTGCCTGTAACCCTTTCTTGTCCGAAAGCCTTTTGCTGTCAGATCAGAGAATCTAAACCAGGGAAGTTTCCTCCTAGATCTTGCAGCTGGCGATGCCAACCTCCAGGTGAATCTGGAGAACCCCCCCCCCCCCCAGATTGCAACTGATCTATAGGTTACAGAAGAAGAAGAGTTTGGATTTATATCCCCCCTTTCTCTCCTGTAGGAGACTCAAAGGGGCTTACAAACTCCTTGCCCTCACAGCAAACACCCTGTGAGGTGGGTGGGGCTGAGAGAGCTCCGAGAAGCTGTGACTAGCCCAAGGTCACCCAGCAGGCGTGTGTGGGAGTGCACAGGCTAATCTGAATCCCCGAGTTGTAAAAAATATTTTTCTTTTCTTTGCAACTGCATGAACTTGCTTCTCCGGCAATAACTTTGGGTCTCTTCCAGCCCCAAGGCTCTTAGCCAAAATCAGCTGAATCAAAACCAGAAAGAATTAAGTCCTTTGTGACCGCCCCCCCCCCTTGCTTGCCAACCAACGTGACTTCTGCCTCTCCAGGTTTTTGTTGAAATTTGTTCATCCTTAGCCATTTTTGAAGAAGAGTTTGGATGTACACCCAGTCTTACAGGGAGCCTCAAGGCATCTTACACACCCCCTTTCCCTTGCTCTCCCAACAACAGACACCGTCTGAGGAAAGTGGGGCTGAGAGAGTTCTGAGAGAACTGTGACTGGCCCAAGGTCACCCAGCAGGCTTCATGTGCAGGAACAGGAGAACAAACGTAGTTCGCCAGACAAGAGTCTGACGCTCAGGTGGAGGACTCGGGGGAACAAAAAATGTCCCCATAAGCATATTCTAGCTCCCTTCCTTTCAATCAAGCCTGCCATTTTAGTTTGATCGCAAGCACCTGCAGAATCCAAGTTGTCTACCTAACCAGCTTCTTTAAGAACATAAGAACAAGCCAGCTGGATCAGACCAGAGTCCATCTAGTCCAGCTCTCTGCTACTCGCATTGGCCCACCAGGTGCCTTTGGGAGCTCACATGCAGGATGTGAAAGCAATGGCCTTCTGCTGCTGCTGTTGCTCCCGAGCACCTGGTCTGTTAAGGCATTTGCAATCTGAGATCAAGGAGGATCAAGATTGGTAGCCATACATCGACTTCTCCTCCATCAATCTGTCCAAGCCCCTTTTAAAGCTATCCAGGTTAGTGGCCATCACCACCTCCTGTGGCAGCACATTCCAAACACCAATCACACGTTGCATGAAGAAGTGTTTCCTTTTATTAGTCCTAATTCTTCCCCCCAGCATTTTCAATGGATGCCCCCTGGTTTTAGTATTGTGAGAAAGAGAAAAAATTCTCACTCACTTTTCCTCAGCAGTGGCATAGTGGTTACAAGCAGGTGTACTCTAATCTGCAGTAACCGGGTTTGATTTCCCCGCTCTGCCGCCTGAGCTGTGGAGGATTATCTGGGGAATTCAAATTAGCCTGTACACTCCCACACATGCCAGCTGGGTGACCTTGGGCTAGTCACAGTTCTTCAGAGCTCTCCCACCTACCTCACAGGGTGTTTGTTGTGAGGGGGGAAGGGCAAGGAGATTGTAAACCCCTTTGAGTCTCCTTACAGGAGAGAAAGGGGGGATATAAATCCAACTCTTCTTCTTCTCAGACAAGTCAACAAGACACAAACAAGTTCCATGTAGTTTATTTTTTTTCACATCAAAATATTACAGTGTTGAGATATTGTGTTCTGAATGCTTCTTGGCCAAGAGGACAACTGTGAGAGCCAGAGCCAGGACCATAGCAACGGACATCAACGCCAGCCCCACCAGCAGCGCAGTAGTGGAAAAGTCCCCTGTCAGGAAGAAAACAAGGAGTTAAAACCATCCTTCACCACCATAAGACAGCCAAAGATGGTACAGAATTAAAAGGAATGTTAACTTTCACTTAATATAGAGTTGCCAACCTCTTGCTGAGCTTGAAGGTCTCACAGAACTACAGATAATCTCCAGGCATCGGTTTATTTATTTATTTTATTTATTTATTTATTTATTGAATTTGTAGACCACCCCATCCCTGAGGGGCTCTGGGCGGTGCACAACAATATTCATTACAATAGTAAAATTATTAAACCAATAAAATCTATTAAAATCTATTAAAAGCAGCGGTCAATACAAAGATATCAGGCACCCCAAAACCCAATTTAATTAAAGGCCTCCCTAAGGAAAGGGAATGGCCGGACTCCCCTCTAAGAGGGTAGCATATGGTGGTAATCGAATAGAGAGAGAGGGGGGCGCAGGAGAAAATGGCTACTCTGAGAAGACAATGGCTATTCTGAGGACGCATTATACCTGGCTGTCCATCCCAAACCCTGCCCTCTCCTACTCCACCACCACAGGAATTTCCTGAGCTGGAGTCAGCAGCCATAACTGTAAACAATGCAATACGCGGAATTACAAGGATGGATAATCTAGAAAAAGCAGGATAAAGCCTAGACTAATAACTGCCACAGACAACTGCCCATCTAGGTCCTGATCTTGTTGGTCCATACTAGAAGAAGACGACGACTTTGGATTTATACCCCACCTTTCTCTCCTGTAAGGAGTCTCAAGGTGGCTTACAAGTAGCAGTGGCATATGAGGTTAAGAGCTCATGTATCTAATCTGGAGGAACTGGGTTTGATTCCCAGCTCTGCCGCCTGAGCTGTGGAGACTTATCTGGGGAATTCAGATTAGCCTGTGCACTCCCATACACGCCAGCTGGGTGACCTTGGGCTAGTCGCAGCTTCTCGGAGCTCTCTCAGCCCCACCTACCTCACAGGGTGTTTGTTGTGAGGGGGGGAAGGACAAGGAGATTGTAAGCCCCTTTGAGTCTCCTTACAGGAGAGAAAGGGGGGATATAAATCCAAACTCTTCTTCTTCTTCCCCTTCCTCTCCCCACAACAGACACCTTGTGAGGTAGGCGAGGCTGAGAGAGTTCAGAGAGAACTGTGACTAGCCCAAAGTCACCCAGCGGGAATGTAGGAGTGCGGAAACACATCTGATTCACCAGATAAGCCTCCGCCACTCAGGTGGAGGAGTGCGGGATCAAACCCAGATTAGGACCCACCTGCTTTTAATCCACTACACCCCGGTGGCTCTCAGGTGGGACGGGAGCTACCATAGAGAAAGTGTGAAAACAGACGCTTGCTGATCCATCTGGGTATGGAGGAGGAGGAGGAGGAGGAGGAGGAGGAGGAGAAGAAGAAGAAGAGGAGGAGGAGGAGGAGGAGTTTGGATTTATATCCCCCCTTTCTCTCCTGTAGGAGACTCAAAGGGGCTGACAATCTCCTTGCCCTTCCCCCTTCACAACAAACACCCTGAGAGGTAGGTGGGGCTGACAGAGCTCCCAGAAGCTGTGACTAGCCCAAGGTCCCCCAGCTGGTGTGTGTGGGAGTGCACAGGCTAATCTGAATTCCCCAGATAAGCCTCCACAGCTCAGGCGGTAGAGCTGGGAATCAAACCCGGTTCCTTCAGCTCTTAGCCTCCTACGCCACTGCTGCTATCTTCACGTCCTACCTCTTCCACAACAACTCTAATCTCAGCACAAAGTCTCAAGTCTGTGGCCAGATTTCTAGATCCATTCCTGTGCCCCCCCAACCAGCCAATCTTGCTAGAATTGACACTGCAACATACCGTGCTCTGCAGGTACCTCCAATGCTTGACTTTGGTGGCCTAGCGATCTTTTTGAAGCCATGTATGCATCCACAATGAAGACGGGGCCTACTGTGACATCGCTCTCCACTTCTTTCTTCTGCGTGTCTGCATCGGAAAGAACATCTGCAGCCTGAGATGATGATAGCACCACAACTGCTAACTTGGGGAGGGACCATTACATCCACGTCAATGGGTTTCTTTCCCGCCACCCGGAGAACGTACCCTGTTTGGCCGCGACATCTCTGCCAACTCGCCTTCCGGAAGCCCAACTGCCCCAGGGATTGACTCTTCCCGGCTGGCCACGAGTCGGTCCACAGTTCCTGTTTTCACAGCAGTTACAAATGTCCCTTGTCCCTTCCACAGGGACCCACCTGGAATACAAGTGTGTAGAGAGGGGGGAAGATCAGAGTTAAGTTTGTAGAGACCCTATTCAGTACACAGTCTTCTCCAATGGGGAGAGCGGAAACAGGTGCTTTCCTGTACCTGTAAACCTTTCCCCACAGCCAGAGGTGGGATCCAGCAGGTTCTCACAGGTTCCCGAGAGTAGGTGACTAATTATTTGTGTGTGCCGAGAGGGGGTTACTAATGGGTGATTTTGCCACATGATTTTTGCCTTCGTTACGCCCCTCCTCTCAGCAGTAGCGCGCAGAACTTGAAGCAGTCTAGCAGGAGGTGCACCGGCGTGCGTGGCAGCCTGCGCCTGCGTGCATTCGTTTCCCGCCCAAGGACCGGCGCAGCAGCTGCGTCCTTGCCACAGCCCCGCCCAGGAATGCCCCGCCCCCGGAATGCCCGGCCACGCCCCCATCATGCCCCGCCCAGCCCCATTGGCGCTGTGCCACAGTTTGAATCCCACCACCATGGGAAACGGTTACTAAAATGTTTGGATCCCACCACTGCCCACAGCCCACTCTTCTTCTTCCAAAGAGTTCAGGGTGGTATGCATAGTTTCTCCTCCATCTCTTCCTCCACAACTCTGAGGTAGATTCAACCAGCTGACCAACCCAAGGTCCCCCAAGTGAGCGTCACGATTGTGGACCAAATAGAGGCTACCCCGTGAACAGTCAGCCACTGAGATAGACAGACTCAAGGAAGGTGGGTTGGAAAAGGTGTGGCTGCTGTACATGGTGTAGTGGTTAAGAGCAGGAGAACTGGAGAACTGGGTTTGATTCCCTGCTCTGCCATTTGAGCTGTGGAGGCTTATCTGGTGAACTACATTAGCTTGTGCACTCCAACACATGCCAGCTGGACGACCTTGGGCTAGTTCTTCGGAGCTCTCTCAGCCCCACCCACCTCACAGGTGTTTGTTGTGAGGGGGAGGGAAAGGAGATTGTAAGCCCATAAGAACATAAGAACTATCCTGATGGATCAGACCAGAGTCCATCTAGTCCAGCTCTCTGCTACTCACAGTGGCCCACCAGGTGCTTTTGGGAGCTCACATGCAGGATGTGAAAGCAAGGGCCTTCTGCTGCTTCTGCTCTTGAGCACCTGGTCTGCTAAGGCATTTGCTATCAGAGATCAAGGAGGATCAAGATTGGTAGCCACAGATCGACTTCTCTTCCATAAATCTGTCCAAGCCCTTTTTAAAGCTATCCAGGTGAGTGGCCATCCCCACCTCCTGTGGCAGCATATTCCAAACACCAATCACACGTTGCGTGAAGAAGTGTTTCCTTTTATTAGTCCTAATTCTTCCCCCCAGCATTTTCAATGAATGCCCCCTGGTTCTAGTATTGTGAGAAAGAGAGAAAAATTTCTCTCTGTCAACATTTTCTACCCCATGCATAATTTTATAGACTTCAATCATATCCCCCCTCAGACGTCTCCTCTCCAAACTAAAGAGTCCCAAACGCTGCAGCCTCTCCTCATAAGGAAGGTGCTCCAGTCCCTCAATCATCCTTGTTGCCCTTCTCTGCACTTTTTCTATCTCTTCGATATCCCCTTTGAGTTTCCTTACAGGTGAGGAAAGGGGGCTATAAATCCAACTCTTCTTCTTCTTCTTCTTGTGAGATTCATGATGGTTAGTGGACCAAATGGAGACCAGCTATGGACAGTTAGCCACACTGTGATAGGCAGACTCAAGGAAGGTGAGTTGTACATGGTGTCTTCCATAATGGTGGGAAAAGGTCTATCCCAGAGTTCACTGCTGGAGTGGAGAATCTGAGCCTGCATCTCACAGGTGTTAGTCCAACTCTAACCATTACAAAACACTGCCCCACTCTGCCTCCTTGGACACCAGTGGACATTCACTCTTCGAACCTGTTGGAAACTCGAAGCTCAGTGCCAACCTTGTAAGAAGAAGAAGAAGAGTTGGATTTATATCCCCCCCCTTCTCTCCTGCAGGAGACTCAAAGGGGCTGACAATCTCCTTGCCCCATCCCCCCTCACAACAAACACCCTGTGAGGTGGGTGGGGCTGAGAGAACTCCGAAAAGCTGTGACTAGCCCAAGGTCACCCAGCTGGCGTGTGTGGGAGTGTACAGGCCATTCTTCATAGATATTTGATGATGATGATGACGACAGCAGGCAAGAAATTTTTGTGCCACCAATATTTTAATACTACTATTTGCCAATTTTTTAATGAATAGCACTACTGCTATTCCAGCAATGAGAAAATGGACAAGGTGTGTGGAAAACTCTTGTTACCCTAAAATAATTGTTTCTTACACAGACTGAAAACAATTCAGAATTCTCCAGATAAGCCTCCACAGCTCAGGCGGCAGAGCGGAGAATCAAACCCGGTTCCTCCAGATTAGATACACAAGCTCTTAACCTCCTACACCACTGCTGCTCGGAATGGAAATATACAAAGACTACAATCCGTGTCCGTGTTTCCACTTCCTTCCTTACAGACTTTCAAGATCAGATTACTCACACGTTGCTTGCTTTGTGGAAAGAGCACGCTTTCTTCGCAGGATCGGGAAGTTGGTCAACAGCGGTCACTTTCAAGTGACAAGTTAAGTAGATCTTGCAGTCAAGAGATTTAAAACACCCATTAGTCATGGTGCAGCAAGATTTGGGAACTTTTAGTACCAGACAATCTCTGTACAAATGAAAGTACTGGATATTTTTTTTAACAGCTTAACAAGAACGTTACAGAAAAGCAATCCAAAGCTGATCTATGCAGCTTATTTAAAATACTTTTTGGTTGCCTTTCTACTTTCTGGAACTCAAGCTGGTTTACAATTTTAAATAAAATGAAACAAGTTATATATATATATATATATAAACTAGAATTAAAATCACAACAAAAACCAATCCAATGCTGTCCTGATTCTCATTTGAAACCTAGTTCCCTTTGTATATATTAAGAGGCCCAGATAGCTTCCACTACCTCACATTTGGAGTATTTTACCTGTTTTGAATATTTCACCTGCCAGCATTGATACAACTTGTCTCTAAGATATGCTAACCTAAACTCAGGATAGATGTCGGAACACATCTGTGGTAGCACAGTTTTGATTTGTTTACATTTGAATTATTCTATTTAAAAACCTAAATATTGGTTGGGAGAGTAGAAGAAACTTAAGAGTCCAGTGGCAACTTAAGAAGAAGAAGAGTTTGGATTTATATCCCCCCTTTCTCTCCTGCAAGGAGACTCAAAGGGGCTTACAAACTCCTTTCCCTTCTCCCTTCACAACAAACACCCTGTGAGGCAGGTGGGGCTGAGAGAGCTCTGAAGAACTGTGACTAGCCCAAGGTCACCCAGCTGGCATGTGTTGGAGTGCACAGGCTAATCTGAATTCCCCAGATAAGCCTCCACAGCTCAAGCAGCAGAGTGGGGAATCAAACCTGGTTCCTCCAGATTAGAGTACACCTGCTCTTAACCACTATGCCACTGCTGCTCTTAAAGACCAGTACATTTTTCCAGGGTATAATCTTTCATGAGACAAAGCTAATTGTATCAGATACACACGGAATCTTTTATCCTGAAATTATTGTTGAGCTTTAAGGTTCTACTGGGCTCAAATATTGCTCTGCTACTATTAGTCTAACACAGCGGTAACTAGTGCAATTAGCTATCCTTGTATCTGTGCTTAGACCAAGGACTGTAAGCCAAGGTCTCACCAAGTCTCGAGGGTCTGCAGTAAACCTGAACACGTCAACTGTGAAACGGAGCGAGTCTTCCGTGACCCTCGGGGATAAGAAAACTGAGCTGGCATCTGACCTCCCGTCAACGAGGCAGCTGGAAGATAAAGGTGGCCATCAACAATATTATAACTTGTCCTGAGATTGTTGTAAAGGGCGGGGAATACATCTAAACAACAACAACGCTTCCAATCCAGGGGTGAGATTTAAATAATTTAAGAACCGGTTCCGGCGGTGGAAATTCAAAGAATTTAACAACTGATTGTTTACAAGCACCGTTTTAACAACCGGTTCTGCCGAAGTGGTGCGAACCGGCTGAATCCCACCACTGTTCCTATCCCACAAACACAGCCCAGTGTAGATTCCAGAAAGTCCTTACCCGTTGTAGTCAATGATAGCGTACTGGGGGCTGGAATCTCTCTGCGGGGTCAGGGTGGCCACGCAACTGTCCACAAAAAGTCTCAGAGCTACGTGGTTTTCCCCGTTCACGTTCGCTTGGATGTTCATGACGTCCCCCAACTGGTACGCGTTGGAAGTTCTCTCAGAGCTCCAGTCATCTGGAAGCAAAGTCTGTTATAGAACCATACCTGGAAGGCACTCAAGTGGTCCGGTAATGACCCAGTAATGGTCAAGGCAGTGAACCAATATGGCAGTCGGTGAGCTCCCAAACCTTCACTTGGTTCTGCCCCCTAAGCGAAGAGCCACTCCTGGCTTTAGAAGACTCTAGGGTACATCTGTAAGGAGACTCAAGGTGGCTTACAAGCTCCTTTCCCTTCCTCTCCTCACAACAGACACCTTGTGAGGTAGGTGGGGCTGAGAGAGTTCCCAAGAACTGTGACTAGCCTAAGGTCACCCAGCAGGAATGTAGGAGTGCGGAAACACATCCGGTTCACCAGATAAGCCACCCAGGTGGAGGAGTGGGGAATCAAACCCGGTTCTCCAGATTAGAATCCACCTGCTCTAAATCAACACACCACGCTGGGCGGCCTGTTATGTGATTTCAACATTGCCCAGTCCAAAGGTCCCTGAACCTTTTGAGCCTGTGGGCACCTTTGGACACACTGCGGTGGATGCGGTCATATATTGGCTGCTGCAGAAGGCGGGGCCAATTGCAAAATGGCTGCCTCAGAAGGTGGAGCCGGCCACAAAATGGCTGCCTCAGAAGGCGGAGCCAGCCACAAAATGGCTGCCGCAGAAGGCGGAGTCGGCCACAAAGCGGCATCCTTTCGGTCACACAGTGAAGTGTCTTGTGCTGAGGTGGCAGCAGCTGTTCCCAAAGCAACATTGTAAAATATTTGTCCAACTGAGCAAATCTCCAATGATAGATCAGAAACCTTGCTGGTCAAAAGCCAAAAGGCCCCTTCCGCACACGCGGAATAATGCACTTTCAATCCACTTTCACAACTGTTTGCAAGTGGATTGTGCTCTTCCGCACAGTAAAATCCAGCTGCAAAGTGCATTGAAAGTGGATTGAAAGTGCATTATTCTGCACGCGCGGAAGGGGCCTTTGTAAAAACACTTTGTGGGCAGCTACGAAAAGCGTCAGTGGGCACCTGAATTCCACTCACCGTTCATCAACCGCAAGGTGAAGCTCAGCTTCTGTTCGGCAGAAAGCGTCGAGCTGAAGGGGATCCAGGTTGGCTGGATAGCTTTGCTGCTGACGTTGCTCTTCCTAGGACGGAGAAATCTCAATGAATGGAAGATCCAGCGGCAGCAGACGGTCGGGTGCATTGTCAACCTCCCTTCCCCACAACTTACCTTGGATAGTGGCACTCAATAGGGACTTCAACCGGGCTGGTTCTTATCACCACTGCGTTGCTGGCCGGGGTGGGTTTGTAGTGCAGGATGATATTGTAGACCAGGGAGTCTGGAGTCATCTGCACGGAAGACAGCAAAGCGACAGCGTGGTGTAGTGGTTACGAACAGGTGGATTCCAATCTGGAGAACTGGGTTTGATTCCCTACTCCTCCACCTGGGTGGCGGAGGCTTATCTGGTGAACCAGGTGTGTTCCGTACTCCTACATTCCTGTTGGGTGACCTTGGGCTAGTCACAGTTCTTTGGAGCTCTCTTGGCCCCACCTACCTCACAAGGTGTCTGTTGTGGGGACAGGAAGGGAAAGAAGCTTGTAAGCCACCTTGAGTCTCCTTACAGGAGAGAAAAGGGAGGTATAAATCCAAACTCTTCTTCTTTTCCTACACTGGTAGACTGAGGCAATCCTCTGTTTACAGATAGCAGTTTGGATTTACATAGCAAACACAGTCAATTAAAAATCACTGCCTCTTGCTCTGAAGAAGAGTTTGGATTTATACCCCGCCCTTCTCTCCTGTAAGGAGACTCAAGACGGCTTACAAACTCCTTTCCTCTCCTTGCAATAGACACCTTGTGAGGCAGGTGGGGCTGAGAGGATTCTAGGAGAACTAGGACTAGCCCAAGGTCACCCAGCAGGCTTCATGTGCGGGAGCAGGGAAACAAATCCAGTTCCCCAGAGCCTTAGCAGTTTTATATTTCGTCCTACCAGCATTTACCAAGAAAGCATTAAAAACATCAAGGAGTTACCTGCAAGGTGCTGCCACATTCGTGGAGACCCACGTCAAAGACGACCGCGTCTTTGGCAGCGTCGAGGGAGGTGTGTTTGCAGCCGGAAGACCCCAAGCTCAGATCTGCCGCTTGGATGAGCCTCCCGGTCCCAAAGAGGTCCCTCTTCACAGCGACCACCACCTGTGCCTCCCCACACTGGGCTGAAACCGGGGTGAAGGTTGACAGCGCCCTAGCCTGAGACATATCTATCTGTGCCCAGGGATCGGCCCGGGACCAAGAATGGTAGGATTCCCATGCAAGTGTGTCATACTGAACCGGCAACATGGCTTGGTTTCCGGCTGAGAAATCCCAGGGGTTGTAAGAAGCCACCCCACTCACAACCGCCCAGTAGAAAGCCAGGCCAAACGTCACTGACAACCCCATCTTCCTCGCCTCCAGGGGCCTGACAGAAGAGCACGGACTTCTCGGAGGCCTGTCTACCTTGCCCAAAGCTCCTACTCCTTCAATTCACCCAATTATATTCATTTGCCACTTGCAGACTTTGCAAGGGAAAAGAGAGCGAGTGTCAATTGGGCCCAGCTGCAGCCGAAACAAACCGAAAGGAACCTCGTTCGGCCAGGATCCTGAAGACACTTTGCAGATCGGCATCAGCCAACGAGGGCACGTCATGGTTTTGAATGCCTCTCCCAGCGTGAGGGGGCTGCGGTCATAGAAGGGATTTACTGTACCTTTAAGCAGCAGTGGCGTAGGAGGTGAAGAGCTCGTGTATCTAATCTGGAGGGACCGGGTTTGATTCCCCGCTCTGCCGCCTGAGCTGTGGAGGCTGATCTGGGGAGTTCAGATTAGCCTGTGCACTCCCACACACGCCAGCTGGGTGACCTTGGGCTAGTCACAGCTTCTCGGAGCTCTCTCAGCCCCACTTACCTCACAGGGTGTTTGTTGTGAGGGGGGAAGGGCAAGGAGATTGTAAGCCCCTTTGAGTCTCCTGCAGGAGAGAAAGGGGGGGATAGAAATCCAAACTTCTCTTCTTAAGAGATAAATGGGAAATAGGCAGAGCCGGGGCTGTGCAGGTGGGGAAAACTGCCATCTGCCAAATTTCCCTCTTCCAACACACATTTATACGGTTTGTATTTAAAATATCTTTATTGGATTGGTATACAGTTTATTTATACTTTTATAGGAGAGCCAGTTGCATAGCTGGTGTACATTTACCCGAAATGCTTGGATTGGAAACACTTCTTCACGCAACGTGTGATTGGTGTTTGGAATATGCTGCCACAGGAGGTGGTGATGGCCACTAACCTGGATAGCTTTAAAAAGGGCTTGGACAGATTTATGGAGGAGAAGTCGGTTTATGGCTATCAATCTTGATCCTCCTTGATCTCAGATTGCAAATGCCTGAGCAGACCAGGTGCTCGGGAGCAACAGACGCAGAAGGCCAATTGGCCATGCTGGCAGGGGCTGATGGGAATTGTAGTTCCTGAACATCTGGAGAGCCGCAGGTTCCCTACCCCTGGACTAGATGGACTCTGGTCTGATCCAGCTGGCTTGTTCTTATGTTCTTGTGCTATACGATGCCCATTCCTCACAGTTCTTGTTTCTCTGTGAAATGGGATGTATTACACAGGTTGTGACTATTTACAGTCATATAGAAAGTGACTGAAGAGCTAGTTTGACTATTTGTACCCTTTGGGGAGGGGCGGTCTGGCTTCCTTCACTGTAGTTTCTTTATTGTCTGCCCCAGCTCCCCTACCCCCCACGTCTGAATGTTAGGATTTGCTGCTATAGCTGGATATCATGAAGGGGTTTTTTCACTAGGGCTGCCAGCTTGGGACATTCCTGTAGATTTGGGGGCAGAATGTGAGGTACAGTGGAGTTTGAGGAAGGTCTGGAATCCATGCCCTACGAGGAGAGACTTAGGGAGCTGGGGATGTTCAGTTTGGTGAAGAGAAGGTTAAGAGGTGACGTGACAGCCATGTTTAGATACTTGAAGGGATGCCATGTTGGTGAGGGAGCAAGCTTGTTTCCTGCTGCTCCAGAGACTAGGACCAGGAGTGATGGGTTCAAGGTGAAGGGAAAGAGGTTCCACCGAAATATCAGGAAAAACCTCCTGGCAGTACGGGCTGTTTGACAGTGGAATGCACTACCTCGGAGGGTGGTGGAGTCTCCTCCTTGGGAGGTTTTTAAAGAGAGGCTGGATGAACATATGTCAGGAGTGGTTTGATTGTGTGTTCCTGCATGGCAGGGGGTTGGACTTGATGGCCCTTGAGGTCTCCCCCAACTCTATGGCTGATTCCGCATGGGCCCAAAAACAGCGGCGTGAAAACGGTGTGAAAACAGTATAAACCCTTTTACATCGGCCCCTTCCCCACACGCAAAATAATGCATTTTCAAACCACTTTCACAACTGTTTGCAAGTGGACTTTGCCATTCCGCACAGCTTCAAAGAGCACTGAAAGCAGTTTGAAAGTGCATTCTTCTGCACGTGCGGAACGAGCCATCGTTTTAAACCCTTTTACACCATTTTCACACCATTTTTCACACTGCTGTTTTGGGCCCATGCGGAATCAGCCCATGATTCTACGATGTATGCTTGGGGTTACTGGATAAAACTTGCAATTCTCCAGCATCAAGGGGTGTGTGATTTGCATTGGGGCTCAGTACCCGGGTTGGGGGGGGGGGAGTGTTAAGCCTGCTCTACTGTGCCATTTTCCTGGCATGGCCTGGCCCCAGGAAGTTGCTGTTCACTAAACCTGCATGAGTTATCTGCACATTTCCCCGGCAGAGCAAATAGTGGGCGTTTCCCCACTTACCTTTGCTGCGCGCTACTCTCAGTGCGCGGCATCTCCCCGCACGCTGAGGGGGAGCGAGAGCGGCAGCGTCGGGGCGGCTGCGTTGTCGCCGCCCCTGTAGTGGGGAGTGCCGGGGGACCCCACGCTACTTGAGGAGAGTAGCGCAGGACTTAAGGTAAGTGGGGAAAGGGCCAGTATCTCTTTTCAGGGCCATTTCAAGTCCCAATCTGAATTGGCCCCATAGATCTAAGTTACACTTTGGAATGCCCAGTGTGTATCTGTTAGGCCCCTTCCGCACATGCAGAATAATACACCTTTGCATTATTTATTTCACAATTGTTTGCAAGTGGATTTGGCTCTTCCGCACAGTGAAATCCAGCCGCAAAGTGCATTGGAAGTGGATTGAAAGTGCATTATTCTGCTTGTGCGGAAGGGGCCTTAGACAGGACCCAGGGTTGAACTGGGCATTGTGTAACAGGTATCTCCTGGTGATTTGCTTTGTTCTGCATGCAATAGGCAACCCCACAAATCGAATCAAAGTATCACCGGATAAACAACGGCAAGTGAACATACACAATATATGGCACTGATGGCAAACCTTTTCGAGGCCGAGTGCCCAAACTGCCACCCAAAACCCACTTATTTATCGCAAAGTGCCAACATGGCAATTTAACCTGAACACTGAGGTTTTAGTTTAGAAAAAACGGGTGGCTCCAAGGCATGTATTATTCGGGAGTAAGCTTGGTGGTAGTTGGTGGCTTTGCTTTGAAGCAACCGTGCAACTCTTCCAACGGGTGAATCACGACCCTAGGAGGGTTTACTCAGTAACAAGCCCCGTTGCCAGCAACCGAGCTTATTCCCAGGTAAAGGATCGCGCTTTAGTTCTTCGCATGAAAATCAGTGGGGTTTAACAGCACTTAACGGAATTACCTACACTGCTTCCCCAAAACTAAATCTTAGGTTTAATGCTAATAATCAAGCCCAGTGGCCCAAGCCAGCCTCGATGTGTGTGTGTGTGTGCGTGTGCGGGGGGAGGGGGGGAGGCACTGTGTTTGCACGTGCCCACAGAGAGGGCTCTGAGTGGCACCTCTGGCACCCGTACCATAGGTTCGCCACCACTGATATATGGGTTGCCAGATTAACTGGGTAAACATGTCCTCGATGCTTTCGCCACTGATGCCGAGCGCCGAGATGAAGACAGGCGACTTCTGAAATACGTTTGAACCCTTCTTAGCCACCGGACCATTCCGCTGCTGTTTATCGGCCTGGAATTCAAGGATTGGGCAAACTGTTCCAAACCACGTGCCGGGTCTTTTTGGTATTTTGCCAGCAGCGTGGAAAAGCTGATGTTGTTCAGTGCTAAGGTCTGCGCGGCGGAATGGCTAAGACACTTCTCATCCAGGAGGGGTTGAAGGGAAAGATAATTTTGCAAGCTGGAATAGGGGACCACCGGCCTTCTATCCATTCCTGGGTTCACCTCCAAAACTGTGCACAGTTCCTCCAGGGCCTTGGCACATTCGAGGGGTTGGTCGTTATCTAACAGCTCTTCAAAGGAATCGTGGTAGAGGCTCTTCAAGGTATAGCTGCGGCGGTTTGGAAGCTTCTCCTTAATGAGAGGCGAGGCGTCCAAGAAACCAAAAATGGCGTCTCGGAACGCCTCTCCTTTCCGGAGCGCCTCCAAGTACTTCACCAGGAGTGCCAAATTCATGGACCACAGGTTGTAGCCCACCAGGATGGGTTGATGGAGAGTCCGGAGATAGTGGAGGAAGCTCTCCAGCCCACGCTCATAACCGCCGGGATGGATTATGACGGAGAAGCACTTGGTTTCATCTTTGACCGCTACCAGGTGAAGGGCATTCTCAGCTAGAAGAAGAAGAAGAAGAGTTTGGATTTATATCCCCCCTTTCTCTCCTGCAGGAGACTCAAAGGGGCTTACAATCTCCTTGCCCTTCCCCCCTCACAACAAACACCCTGTGAGGTAAGTGGGGCTGAGAGAGCTCCGAGAAGCTGTGACTAGCCCAAGGTCACCCAGCTGGCGTGTGTGGGAGTGCCCAGGCTAATCTGAATTCCCCAGATAAGCCTCCACAGCTCAGGCGGCAGAGCGGGGAATCAAACCCGGTTCCTCCAGATTAGATACACGAGCTCTTAACCTCCTACGCCACTGCTGCTCCTACGCCTACCTCCGCTGCTGGGCAAGAAAAGGGAGAGATTGAGGTTGAGAAGAAACATTTGGACTTATACCCCACCTTTCTTTCTTGTGAGGAGACTCAAAGGGGCTTACAGACTCCTTTCCCTTCCTCTCCTCGCAACAGACGCCTTGGGAGATCGGTGGGGCTGAAGAAGAAGAGTTCTAGAGAAGAGATCCGGCGACTAGCCCGTGGTGAGCGAACCTTATGGCACTCCAGATGTTATGGACTACAATTCCCATCAACCCTTGCCAGCATGGTCAATTGGCCATGCTGGCAGGGGCTGATGGGAATTGTAGTCCATAACATCTGGAGTGCCAAAGGTTCACCACCACAGGGCTAGCCCAAGGTCACCCAGCAGGAATGCAGGCGTGTGGAAACACATCTGGTTCACCAGACGAGAGTCTGCCAATCATGTGGAGGAGCGGGGAATCGAACCCGGTTCTCTAGATTAGAGTCCACCTGCTCTTAACCGCTGGTTGTCTGAAAAGGGGCATGAAAAGCTACTTCAAATGAATCCTGTTTACCAGGGAGAGATGAGAAGATAAACAGGTTCCTGTTTGTTCATTTGTGTTTTTCTTGGTGCTGATTATATCTGTTATGTTGCTGATTCCTCCCTGATCAATTCCCACCTTCCAGTTACAGGGACAAGTTGGATGGGACGGTTGATTTTTACTGTTATATGTTACCAAGTTGCCAGCTGCCTGGAGCTTACCGATAGGGAAGGGCAGCCCATTCATCCAATAAATGAATAAAAATAAATGAATTAAATACATTTAAAGAGAGCCAGCATGGCGTAGTGGTTAAGAGTGACTCTAATCTGGAGAACTGGGTTCGATTGGGCGTCTTAGTGGATAGTTCCATGGGAATGTCAACTCAATGCATACAGCAGCTGTGAAAAAAGGCAAACTCTAAGTGCTGGGGATCATTAGGAAAAGGAATTGATATGATCGATCATATCGGTAGATGCTAATAAAACTGCAAAAGATTGTCATGCCCTTATATAAAAGACGTGGTGCGGCCGCAGACTTGGAGTCCTGTGTCCAGTCTCTGGTCACGTGCATCTCAAAAAAAGCGATATTGGAGGGAGATAGAAAAAAGTGCAGAGAAGGGCAACGCAGGATGATTGAGGGACTGGAGCACCTTCCCTATGAGGAGAGGGCTGCAGCGTTTGGGGACTCTTTAGTTTGGAGAGGAGACGTCTGAGGGGATAAGGATTGAAGCCTATAAAATTCATGGCGCATGGGGTAGAAAATGTTGACAGAGAGAAATTTTTTTATCTCTTTCTCACAAATACTCAGAAACCAGGGGCATTCATTGCTTGAACAATCGCTTTGGGAAGAATTAGGATCTAGTAGCGGAAACACTTCTTCGATGCAGCGTGATTGGTAGCGTTTGGAATAATACTGCCAGAGGATACCGTGGAGATGGCCACTCACCTGGATAGCTTTTAAAAGGGGCTTGGACAGATTGATGGAGGAGAAGTCAATCTATGGCTACCAATCTTGATCCTCTTTGATCTGAGGTGGCAAATGCCTTAACAGTACAGGTGCTCGGGAGCAGCAGCTTGGCAGAAGGCCATTGCTTTCACATCCTGCATGTGAGCTCCCAAAGGCACCTGGTGGGCCACTGCGAGTAGCAGAGAGCTGGACTAGATGGACTCTGGTCTGATCCAGCTGGCTTGTTCTTATGTTTTTATGATTCCCTACTTCTCCACATTGAGCTGAAAAGCCCTGGGCCGCCCCAAATTCTGACAGCCCGTGTGGAGGCAGGCAACGGTGCGCCACCTCTGAACATCTCTTGCCTTGAGGCTCACCCCAAGTCAGCTGTGACTGTGTGGCATTTTCTCCCCCAGTTAAATAGCTGCAAATGTCGCTGCCTAGCACTGGGGGCCCTTCCGCACATGCAGAATAATGCACTTTCAATGCACTTTGCAGCTGGATTTTACTGTGCGGAATAGCCAAATCCACTTGCAAAGAATGGCAGAAGTGGATTGAAAATGCATTATTCCGCCTGTGCGGAAGGGGCCCCAGTGCTAGGCAGCGACATGTGCGGAAGGGGCCCTGGGTTTCAGACGCTGACTGCCTCTGATTATGGAGATGCCCTTCAATAAACACATTTGGTAGTTAAGAACATAAGAACATAAGAACAAGCCAGCTGGATCAGACCAGAGTCCATCTAGTCCAGCTCTCTGCTACTCGCAGTGGCCCACCAGGTGCCTTTGGGAGCTAACATGCAGGATGTGAAAGCAATGGCTCTTCATGCGGCTGTTGCCCCGAAAGCACCTGGACTGTTAAAGGCACTTCTGCCATCTCCAGATCAAAGAGGATCAAGATTGGTAGCCATAGATCGACTTCTCACTCCATCCCAATCCTCGATTCAAGCCCCTTTAAAGCTATCCAGGTGAGTGGCCATCACCACCTCCTGTGGCAGCATATTCCAAACACCAATCACACGTTGCGTGAAGAAGTGTTTCCTTTTATTAGTCCTAATTCTTCCCCCCTGCTGAAAGTATCCTCCACGAATACAGGATAAGGGGGCAGAGAGAAGAAATCAAGGATCTTTTGGCTTTGCATTATAGGCTACAGTCTCCCTGCGTTCTCAGGTGAAACCCGGCGTCGCCTTCGAACGTGAAAACAAACCCCGCTCTCTTACTTTTTGACAGCACCTTCATGTCGAAAAACACCAGGGTTCCTTGCTCCGAGAAACGCTGAATTGGTGGGTGGAAGCCATCTTGGCTGTTCCTTGAGTTGGTGTCCTCTTGCTGGGTGGAGCCCTGTCAAGAAGAGGACAACCTCTATGAGGCCTTCCCACCTCGCCATAACAAAACGGCTTGGCCGGTAGTTAAATCAAAGCTGACTGTCAGGAGCTCAGCTAAGGGAACGAAAAGGCCTCCCGAAACTCCCCCCCCCCCCCCCCCCCTGCCGGGCCATGGCTATTACCGCGGTCCTTGTGAATAACATGCTTAAAATTAAAAGAAGAACAAGAAATAATATCTCAAAACTGATAAAAATAAAATAGGGAAACTAGGTGAAAGATAAATACATCAATGAAATAAATGCCCTGCTCACACAGTGGGAGTGCCTTCCTGCCTTACCGAAGGTTCGTCGTGGCTGCTTATATCTTCAGTGCCCCCGTTCAAACAACTGGCAGGATCTGTAAGAGGTGAAACAGAGCGTCAGAATTGGCTGGTTTGTCCCCCCCGTGGTCCCCCACTTCCTCAAACCTTGAGACATGCCAAGGTCCACGGCTAGCGGTATGGGACTGAGATCCTTGCAGGTTGAAGATGTCTAGGTAGGATGTCTTGTTGACACAACAAAGCATAAGCGGAGGTGAGAAAACGGCAGAGGATCCCCCAGATTCTTTCACACGTTTTAAAATATTTTTATTTGTTTATGTGTTTAAAACATCTCTTTCCACCTAACCGAGCTCGACGTGGCTTACCTGTACTGGATGACTCTGGGGGAGAAATGGAGAAGCAGATTTTTGGGATTGTCTCTGTATCTTTTGCATCGCTTCTCGGCCTTTTGGCTAAGGTCAAGTGTAGCGTATCTTTTGTCTTCCTTCTCTTCTCCGCTGGACAGTACCCAGAATTAGTTCCTGGTTGTTCTAGAAGAAGAAGAGTTTGGATTTATTCCCTACCTTTCTCTCCTATAAGGAGACTCAAAGGGGCTTGCAAACTCCTTTCCCTTCCTCTCCCCACAACGGACACCTTGTGGGGTAGGTGGGGCTGAGAGAGTTCAGAGAGAACTGGGACTATGCCAAGCAGGCTTCCTGCTTATATCTTCGATATAAGCTGTCGAAGGCTTTCACAGCTGGAATCACTGTGGTGCTGTGGGTTTTCTGGGATTATCTAGGAATGTACTGATCCCCCGAAGAGGCCAGCCACAGATGCAGGCAAAACGTCAGGAGAAAATGCTACTGGAACATGGCCATACAACCCGGAAAACCCACAACACTCCCAAAAAACTCTAGCTGGAGGGAAGGGGAAGGGAGGAGGGGCTGCATGCAAGGGAGGGGGAGGGAGGGGTGGGGTGGCATGCAAGGGGAGGGAGGGGCGGCATGCAAGGGAGGGGGAGGGGCAAACATGGCCCACCCACCCTAGCGGAGGGAGGGGGGGAGGGAGGGGGGAGGGGTGGGCATGCAAAGGAGGGGGAGGGGGCCCGGCATCTGGACATGGCCCACCCACCCTAGCTGGAGAGGGAGGGAGGGAGGGAGGGGGAGGGGTGGCATGCAAGGGAAGGGGAGGGAAGGGGAAGGGAGGGATGGCATGCAAGGGAGGGGAGGCAGGGGATGGAGTAAGGGGTGGCATGCAAGGGAGGGGGAAGGGCCCGGCATCTGGACATGGCCCACCCACCCTAGTGGAGGGAGGGGGAGGGGTGGCATGCAAGGGAAGGGAAGGGAAGGGAGGGAGGGAGGGATGGCATGCAAGGGAGGTGAGGCAGGGGATGGAGTAAGGGGTGGCATGCAAGGGAGGGGGAAGGAGTGGGGAAACAAACCCAGTTTACCCGATAAGAGTCCGCCGCTCAGTGGGAGGAGTGGGGAATCAAACCTGGTTCTTCAGATTAGAGTCCACCTTCTCTTAACCACTACCCCACTCTGGGTCTGGCTGATGGTTTCCACTCACCATCATTGGCTTCGATTTTAATAAACCTTGTCGGAGTTCGAGAAGTGCTTTCCACATGTTTCCTCTTCGCTGATGACTTCCCTGAAGGTTTCTACAAAATAGGAACAAACGTCTTGAAGATTTCTGTGATTGCCAATGGAGACATCGAAGATATAATGCTTGGGAAAGTTACAGGAAACTCAGGTTTGTCACAGTATGCAAGAAGGGGGGGGGGTCTGACTCCCTTGTTCATACGTTGCTTCACTATACTAAACATATCACTCAGGCTCATTCTGCACCTGCAGAATAATGCACTTTCAAACTGCTCTCAATGCTCTTTGAAGCTGTGCGGAATGGCAAAATCCACTTGCAAACAGTTGTGAAAGTGGTTTGAAAACGCATTATTTTGCGTGTGCGGAAGGGGCCTTAGATCTGATATGGTTGATTTATTTCCTGTGGAATTTGTGTCTCTCCCAGACAAAACAAAAACGATCAAGCTACTGAATAATTCCGAGACAGAAATATCGGAAGCTGTAGCCACGTCTTTATTACGGGTTTCGGATGTTTTGAAATAACGCTCTTCTTCTAATTGTAATATTTTCCAGTTTCAGTTCTTTTTGAATTTTTAATGCCTAATAAAGGTTTCTTCGTGCTTCATACCATCTCTTGTGTCTTCCCCCCTCATAGGCTGGGCTGAGTGGTTATGCAAGATATTTTTGGAGACCACTGGAGATCTGGAGAAAGTAATCTCTGGCTTGTTGTGTTTCTTCCAGATATGATGTTTGGGTATACAGAAGAAGAGGTTGGATTTATATCTCCCCCTTTCTCTCCTGCAAGGAGACGCAAAGGGGCTTACAAGCTCCTTTCCCTTCCTCTCCCCACAACAGACACCTTTTGAGGTAGGTGGGGCTGACAGAGTTTGGAGAGAATTGTGACTAGCCCAAGGTCACCCAGCTGGCATGTGTTGGAGTGCACAAACTGATTGGTTCCCCAGATAAGCTTCCACAGTTTAAGTGGCAGAGCAGGGAATCAAACCTGGTTCTCCAGATTAGAGTGGACCTGCTCTTAACCACTACCCCAGAAGTATTTGTGTACACTAGTGTGATCAAGGGCCTGGAACTTATACTGCCCAGGCCCAGCCAAGGTATCATAAAATGAATATGGCCGCCCAAGATGGATACACGGCAGGTCTTACCTGATTGGATGCTGTTGTGACTGCAGCTGGAAGAGTTTCTTAAAAAAGGAATAAAAATAACAGAATTAGACAGTAGGTCACTGGGAGGGAAATTGATTCGTTCCCACTTAAGGTAATTTTGTTTTACAGCTTCCAACTATTAAAAGCATTCCACTGGACCCTGTAACCCTTTGCCGTCCACACAGCCTTAAAACCTAACTCTGTTTCCTAGCCAGAAATAATTCAACCTCGAGTGTCATTTTCACGCAACAAGATTCTTGGTTTTTGTTTGCAAAAAATGTCTCTCGACAGGTTTGTAAAGTGGAATATGAATCACATCCTTCCTTTGTAGTCAACGGAAGTTCGGGATATATTTTTCCCTAGAAAAAAAAACGTGTCAAAGGTTTGTAGGTTCAGGTAAATGCAGCCCAGAGGCATTTATGGGAGTTTGGTTTGTAGATTATGTAGCAGATAAACACAAAGTCATTCAGTGTTCATGTAACCCCCATGCTCAGAATGGGTTGTCCCAGAAAGGGGTGGAGACTCAAAGCAGCAAGAGGCTGCAGACCTCATGTAGTTTGGAGGAGACAAGGCTACCAGAATCGGGACCTTGATTAGTAGTTAGGGAACCTGTGTTTCTCCAGATGTTCAGGAACTACAATTCCCATCAGCCCCTACCAGCATGGCCAATTGGCCATGCTGACAGAGGCTGATGGGAATTGTAGTTCCTGAACATCTGGAGAGCCGCAGGTTCCCTACCCCTGGTATAAGCCCTTAACACCTTGTTAAGGTAACTGCAATGTTGTTGGGAACTACTGGGAAGGTAGTTGTTTAATTTTGCTATGTTGTAAATATTGGAGTTTATTGTTTCAGGGTTTTTTTAATTTGTAATGGGTGAGAGTTCTCCTGGAAACCTTCATCATGTTGAATCCTGTTCATCAAGCCCTTGGAGTCTTCAGGAGCCAACCTACTTGCAAAGAAGAATTGGACTTGGCAGTATCAGTAGACTGTAAATATAAGGACTTGAAAATGCAACCTGAACAGGACCTTGAAGTGTGATGTTAATTGTTGATGTTATATGTTAAGAAAGTAAACCATTTTGTTTTTAAAATTTGTTGTTGCAAACTCATTCCAAGTTCTGCCCCACAGAACCCACAGATAGAGGTTACATTTACTGATCACTTGACAGTTTTACAGTATTTTTGACATTAAGCTGATTACATCTTTTCCCGTTTTCCTCGTTTGTGGTTATTTATCAGATTCATGTTCGGGCAGTTATGACTTATTGGGCGACGGTTTCTTTTATTTGTAGAGCTATTACTTACCATCATTGTTTCTTTGCTTGGGTGAACCCTACTCTACCGTAATGTCTCGCCTTCCAATCACTTTCTTGAACTCCCATGCCAGATGTTACTTGTTCCAAAAAGTTAAGGGACAGCCACAACACATGTAGTCGTCCCCTCTCCACCCTAGCACGGTGTAGTGGTTAAGAGCAGGTGCACTCTAATCTGGAGAACCGGGTTTGATTCTGCCACTTGAGCTTCAGAGGCATATCTTGGGAACCAGATTGGCTTGTGCACTCCAACACATGCCAGCTGGGTGACCTTGGGCTAGTCCCAGTTCTTCGGAGCTCTCTCAGGCCCACCTACCTCACAGGGTCTTTGTTGTGGTGGGGGTGGGGGGAGAAGGGAGAAGGGAGAGGAGATTGTAAGAGAAAGGGGGGGGGATATAAATCCAAGTTCTTCTTCTTCAATTTAGATGAGGGCAATGGTGCAGAAGGGTTAATCATCATTATTTATTATTAGATAAATAATCTAATAATAAATAAATATCACTGCTCCCCTGATCTAACAAACAGGCAAGGATCCCTTCTCTCATCCCCACCCAATTCCAGCCCCCCCGGCTACATCCCCGTGAAAGGACCTTACCGTTCTCTGTCATCACTCTTTCGTAGAAAGTCTGCGTAGCCGGACCTCGACCCTCGCAAAGTTTCCTTCCTCTCAGCTTCCTGCTCCCACGGGTAATGCCGCCTGGCCAGCTCCTCTAGGGACTTCCAAACGAAAGGATACATGTCCAGCACCTCCTGGTCAGAGGCGTAGAGTCGCATCGTGTCCACCAGCTGCCTGCCGGATGCCAACCTTTGGCCCACGCGCTCCCCATTCTGCAGCGTCTCCTCCACCTCCTGGACTTTGCGACGGTGCTCGTCTTCCACGGCGGCCAAGAACATCTCTCCTTTCTTCTCCACCAGCTGTACCATCTCAGTCACCCTCTGCCGGATCTGCTCTCTGGTTTTGTCCTTCTCTTCCACCATGCGGTCGACTTTGTCCCGAAGTTCGCCGCAGGACGTTTCGAAGGCGGTCTCCATCTCCCCCAGATTCGAACTCATGCTCAGCATCTCCCGCTGCCGGCGCTGGATTTCTTCTTGGATGTGGCAGTGGTGACTGCTATGCCCGTAGTCCAGCAACGCGCACGTGCAGCACAGGGGACGCTGGCAGACTTTGCAGTAGATGCTGTGAACCAAATTCGGGCCAGAGGTTTGTTATTGCTGGTTGCAGCCTTCATGGCGTGCCCTGAAACATCTGAGCCACTGCAGGGGACGGCAGTCAACTTTCAGAAGGCTCTGGGGTTCATTTCTCAAAGCCTGCCCCTTATTCTAGGACAGTGGTGGCGAACCTATGGCATGGGTGCCAGAGGTGGCACTCAGAGCCCTTTTGGTGGGCACGCGCAAACAGAGTGCCCCCCCCCACACACACACATCTAGGCTGGCCTGGGCCGCTGGGCTTGATTATTAGCATTAAACCTAAGACCAAGTTTTGGGGAAGCAGTGTAGGGAACCCTGTTAAGGGGGGATATAAATCCAAACTACTCCTCCTCCTCCTCCTCCTCCTCCTCCTCCTCCTCTTCTTCTTCTTCTTCTTCTTCTTCTTCTTCTTCTTCTTCTTCAGCGCTGTTAAACCCCACTGATTTTCATGCGAAGAACTAAAGCGTGATCCTTTACCCGGGAGTAAGCTCGGCTGCTGGCAATGGGGCTTGCTTCTGAGTAAACCCTCCTAGGGTCGTGATTCACCCGTTGGAAGAGATGCACGGTTGCTTCAAAGAAAGCCACCGACTACCACCAAGCTTACTCCCGAGTAACGCACGCCTCGGAGCCAACCGTTTTTTCTAAACTAAAACCTCAGTATTCAGGTTAAATTGCCGTGTTGGCACTTTGCGATAAATAAGTGGGTTTTGGGTTGCAGTCTGGGCACTCGGTCTCAAAAAGGTTCGCCATCACTGTTCTAGGAAATGGTCTACCCAGAGGTGGGATCCAGCAGGTTCTCACCAGTTCCCAAGAGTAAGTTACTAATTATTTGTGTGTGCTGAGAGGGGGTTACTAATTGGGTCTGCTTTTCTGTTAGAAATTCCATTAGGTCCAAAAATCATAAAGTCCTGTTGTTTCCTATGTGGCTGGTTAGAGAAGGTAGAAAACGGGACGATTCTCCCTGTTGGGCTGTTTTAAAAACATGTTTTAGAAATAGGGTAAAGTTCCTTGTTTAAGGAAAGTCTCCTTTTGATTTCTAGAAACAAAATTAAGTATTTGAAAGTATTAAGTATTTGACAGGCAGTCAATTAGAGGAGAAGTAGTTGTTTCTGTTGGCAGCAGACGATAGGACTTGCTATAATGAGTTTAAATTATGGACAAAAAGATACCAGCTGGAAATTAGGAACTTTTTTTTACAGTAAGAGTTTTTTACAGTAACAGAGAAATTATTAATGCCCCGCCCCCGGAATGCCCGGCCCCACCCCCGTTGTGCCCCGCCCAGCCCCATTGGCGCTACACCACTGTTTGAATCCCACCACCATGGGAACCTGTTACTAAAATTTTTGGATCCCACCACTGGGTCTACCCAAGCTGCATTTTTAAAGCTGTCAACCTTCCTAAAGCCGTGACCCTTTAATACAGCTCCTCATGTTGTGGTGACCCCCAACCCTAACATTTATCCATTTTACAGATGGAGAACACTGATGCAGAGAGTCTTAGGCGACCCCTGTGAAAGGGCTGTTCGACCCCCAAAGGGGTCCTGACCCACAGGTTGAGAACCACGTTAGCACTAAGGGAAAGGTTTTCTGCACATGTCAAGAAAGACTCTTGCTTTACAGACAAGGGTGACTGAAGCTTGGCTTTCAAAACAGTTTCAGTGTATGGGACTTAAACAGTCCTGTTTTTTTTTAGCTTTCTGGTTGGCTCTCTACCCCCCTTGTTATGCCACGAGAAGATCACCTGTCTGCAAATGGCTGCTAGAATGTAACAACATTACAACACACATTCCTCTCCAGGAACGTATGGATGCAGCCGGGGTTTGGTCAGGGTGTGGATTGGAAACCTAGGTCCACACCCTAAGGAAGAAAGGTGAGCTATACCCAAGTATATTGTCAAAGGCTTTCACGGCCGGAATCACTAGTGTGTTGTGGGTTTTCTGGGTTGTATGGCCGTGTTCCAGTAGCATTTTCTCCCGACGATTTGCCTGCATCTGTGGCTGGCATCTTCAGAGGATCCTCTGAAGATGCTGTAGGCGCAGAAGGCATAAGAGGCATATACTCTGAAAAAGCAAAGGTTTTCTTTTTTGCCCCCCCATTACTTTCTTTCTGTAATGGGTAGTTGGCAACCATGATGCAGCTGAACAAAGAAAAATGCAAGCTTGAAAATCTATCCTTTTTCTGTTACTAGGCAAGCTTGACAGCCCAGCAGAATGCCCCTTGTTCAGAGTTATACAGAATGTGCAAATTCAACTGCTTTTAAGGTCTTACTGCTCCCAGACAGATACCTTGGATTTGCCCTTCTTCTAGTGACAGAAGAGAGAAACATGAAAATGTTTAGGCTCTTTGTCTAAGGGAGAAGGGCAACAAAAGACAACATAGATTAGAAAGAAACAGGGCTCTAGTTCATCTTGCGTCAAAGAACCAGGTGCTGACATCTCCCAATAAGGGTCTTGGACAACTCCAAATGTTTTGGGGAAAGGGAAAATCTCCACCTTTCTTTTATGATTGATTGATGATGATGAACTTTGGGGTGTATTCTTTTTACTGCTATTCTGATGTAACCTACAAAAGTAAGAACACACTGTCATGTTGCGTGGTTCCCCTGATGCTGTCTTGCCCGTCTGTTGGCGTGAATAAAATATTTATCTGATTTTATTCCTTTGTTGGCTTAAGCTTTCTGGCTTAAATATTTTGAACCCTGCTGTAACAATGCCAGCCACAGATGCAGGTGAAACGTCGGGAGAAAATGCTACTGGAACATGGCCATACAACCCGGAAAACCCACAACACCCTATATCTAAATAGTTAACACCCTACCTTAGAGAAAATGCTACTGGAACACGGCCATACAACCCGGAAAACCCACAACACCCTATATCTAAATAGTTAACACCCTACCTTAGAGAAAATGCTACCGGAACACGGCCAGACAACCCGGAAAACCCACAACACCCTATATCTAAATAGTTAACACCCTACCTTAGAGAAAATGCTACCGGAACACGGCCAGACAACCCGGAAAACCCACAACACCCTATATCTAAATAGTTAACACCCTACCTTAGAGAAAATGCTACCGGAACACGGCCAGACAACCCGGAAAACCCACAAATAATCCCTATATCTAAATAGTTAACACCCTACCTTAGAGAAAATGCTACTGGAACACGGCCAGACAACCCGGAAAACCCACAACACCCTATATCTAAATAGTTAACACCCTACCTTAGAGAAAATGCTACTGGAACATGGCCATACAACCCGGAAAACCCACAACACCCTATATCTAAATAGTTAACACCCTACCTTAGAGAAAATGCTACCGGAACACGGCCAGACAACCCGGAAAACCCACAACACCCAATATCTAAATAGTTAACACCCTACCTTAGAGAAAATGCTACTGGAACACGGCCAGACAACCCGGAAAACCCACAACACCCTATATTTAAATAGTTAACACCCTACCTTAGACGTTCCAATCTGTGCTCTTTGGTAGAGCAGGACATGATGGAAGCATTCTTGGATTCGCTGAGGAATTCCTTGCTGGAACTGGCGCGGAGATCTTCCATGGCCCTCGCCTCGTGGCTTTGCTTCTTGAGATATCTCTGGTGGTTCGCAAAACACGCAGAGCACAGGAATTCCTCGCAGTCGAAGCACCAGTGCGTTCCCTCTTTCCCACAGTTGTCGCAAGCCAACTCTTGGCCCCTCGAAATCTTCCGGAAAACGCCAAGCTTGGTTCGGAGGTCGGCAAAGAACGAGTTGGGCCGAACGAAGGTTGTGTTTGTTTGGGAGTGCGGAGCCTGGCATACGGGGCAGCGATTCCCAAGTGTGGTTTCTTGAAGGCACTCAGCGCATAGGTTGTGAAGGCAGGACAGGAGATTGGGGCGCTCTGCTTCCTGGTGGCAATTTTGGCACAGCAGGAACTTGAATTCTTCATCCACATCCTGGAAGGAAAACAGGACAAGATACAAATGTCTACGTTGCAGCTACTAATACGTGAGGGAGAAGCTGTAGGACAGGATTGTGGCTTGCGGTTTTGTCCGGCCAGCCTGAACCCGTCAGATTTTGGAAGTTCCGATTCCAATTTCCAAAACCTTTGGCGGCAGAAGAAAAACAACGAATTGCAGGAATCTATAAAATGACATAAGATAAAATTTGTATTTGAAACAACCTTAGGAGCAGCAGTGGCGTAGGAGGTTAAGAGCTCGTGTATCTAATCTGGAGGAACCGGGTTTGATTCCCAGCTCTGCTGCCTGAGCTGTGGAGGCTTCTCTGGGGAATTCAGATTAGCCTGTGCACTCCCACATACGCCCGCTGGGTGACCTTGGGCTAGTCACAGCTTCTCGGAGCTCTCTCAGCCCCACCTACCTCACAGGGTGTTTGTTGTGAGGGGGGAAGGGCAAGGAGATTGTAAGCCCCTTTGAGTCTCCTGCAGGAGAGAACAGGGGGGATATAAATCCAAACTCTTCTTCTTCTTCTTCTTCTTCTTCTTCTTCTTCTTCTTCTTCTTCTTCTTCTTCTTCTTCTTCTTCTTCTTCTTCTTCTTCTTCTTCTTCTTCTTCTTCTTCTTCTTCTTCTTCTTCTTCTTCTTCTTCTTCTTCTTAATTCAATCTTCCACTAAAATATAACATTTTCCTACTGCGTTAAAACTAAAGAGTCTGTAACCGAAGGCTCTGGGCTGTTATTTGGTTTGAGCCTGGAGATTTTCAAAGCTCCCATGAAGAACTTGGCCACGTTGGTTTCGGAAGTTAAACAGGGTCGGCTCTGGTTTGTACTTGGATGGGAGACCATCGAAGAATACCGGGGTCACTATGCGGGCAATGTTCATCTCTTTGTTCGTCTTGAAAACCTTGAAAACCTTACAGGGTCGTCGTAGGCCGTTACGGACATTGCAGGGCTGTTGTGAGGATAAGACTGAGGAGGGGAAAATGGTGTAAGCCACTTAGTATCTCCACTGGAGAGAAAGGTGGGGCATGAAGGAAATAAAATAAATGACAAACAGACCAGGATCAGTTAATAACAATGAAGGGAGGAGGAATGACTCACTGGAGAAATGCCTAGCTGGCGTGAGTCCCGTTTCTCCTGCCAGCATGACAATAAAGCTTTATTTCCTGCAACAATCTGGTGGTCTTCTTGTATGGTCCACATATCTGCGTACGTAGGAGCAGCAGTGGCGTAGGAGGTTAAGAGCTCGTGTATCTAATCTGGAGGAACCGGGTTTGATTCCCAGCTCTGCCGCCTGAGCTGTGGAGGCTTATCTGGGGAATTCAGATTAGCCTGTACACTCCCACACACGCCAGCTGGGTGACCTTGGGCTGGTCACAGCTTCTCGGAGCTCTCTCAGCCCCACCTACCTCACAGGGTGTTTGTTGTGAGGGGGGAAGGGCAAGGAGATTGTAAGCCCCTTTGAGTCTCCTGCAGGAGAGAAAGGGGGATATAAATCCAAACTCTTCTTCTTCTTCTTCTACGTGACAGTCTTCCTCAACACTTACGGGTTCCTAGCAAGCAAAGGCTACAGAAACCAACAGCTGATTATCAATTAGTTCTTATCTATGATACACATTTGGATGGGATTCTGAGGGACCCCCAAACGTCCCGTATGGAAGCTGGTATCCCTGCCTCTTTGCCCCATCACTTCCCTGCCCTGCTCCCCACAAGCAGAAATATAGCTCCCCAGGTTTTTTAAAAAAATCTCCCTTCCCTTTCTTCACTGCTTTTCTCGTTGCAGGGAGATGGCCTGTTTTTTAAAAGGGAATCTTTCAACAAATAAAACCCCGACTCTGCCTTCATTCTGGCAGGGGTGCGAACTCCGCCACAGGGTTCGCAGGTTCGATCCTCGCCTTCCCTCGGGTGTGAGCAGACGCACCCCGCTTGCAAGAAGCCCGTGGACATCAACAAGCCCGTGGATCTCCTGGAACACCCAAAACAACTCTGCTAGAGCAGTGATGGCGAACCTTTTCGAGACCGAGTGCCCAAACTGCAACCCAAAACCCACATATTTATCACAAAGTGCCAACATGGCAATTTAACCTGAATACGGCGGTTTTAGTATAGAAAAAATGGTTGGCTCCAAGGCGCACGTTACTCAGGAGTAAGCTTGGTGGTAGTCGGTGGTAGCAACTGTGCAACACTTTGAACAGGTGAATCACGACCCTAGGAGGGTTTACTCAGAAGCAAGCCCCATTGCCAGCAACCGAGCTTACTCCCAGGTAAAGGATCATGCTTTAGTTCTTCCCATGAAAATCAGTAGGGTTTAATAGCGCTTAACAGGGTTACCTACATTGCTTCCCCAAAACTAGGTCTTAGGTTTAATGCTAATAATCTCCCTGAAACAATGACACTATTATCACATGACAAACTCTGTGCACGCGTGCCCACAGAGAGGGCTCTGAGAGCCACCTCTGGCACCCGTGCCATAGGTTCGCCACCACTGTCCTAGAGGGACCCACGGCCTGATCCTTGATTGGCACTGGATTGGCAAGCCCTTGAGCTGGGGCATACAAACAGTCACACCACTCTGCACCTAAAAGCTAAAGGATGAAAACATCTTGTAAATTCATAACTTCTTCTATGACTGTTATCTAATAGTGCAGCTGTTCCCATAATCGCCCCTGGGCTCTCCGATGCAAACTTCCCTTCAACCTAGATCTAACCCTCCCTCTGACCCCCTTGGGTTTGTTAGCGGCTCACCGAGTTCTCTGGTGGCACTGAGCTCGATCCAGAAACATCTTGAGCCATGGTTTCTTGGTCACCGGTCGCCTTTTTTTTTTTGCTTCTCTTTCGTTGCTTTGGAAGAGGGTTCCTGGCAACGGGGCTCTCTGGGGCTCGGCCCTTCCCAGCTGCAATTCAAGTTTCGTTTTCTGTGAATCCAAAGAAAAACAGCCCCAGTGTGTTCCTTGCCGCCACTAAATGCCAAAACTGCCAGCTCTCCCCTTCTTTCCCTTATGACTCATTCCCCTTACATTTACAAATCCGTTCCGTCCTCTTGCTAGAGATACCAACGACTCAGTCCTAATAACCCAGAGTTCCTGTTGACTCTAAATGACTTTGTAGGTATACAAAGAGATGCTTCCTTGACAGAGAGACGCTTCGTTGACAAGAGCTAGGAAAGCAGCGTCCAGTAGAAAAGAGAGCCAGAGATCCTTTTGAGTTGCTTGCTATAAAGGTTTGCTAACTTAAAGGGTAGGGTCACAGGGAATAAAAGCAAATGAATACCGCACGGCTCTGTTACATATTTACATTACTGACTATACACTTAAGACTACATCTTGCTGGGCGAGACCAAAGAAACCAAGTGAACTTTATAACTTCAGATGGACCGCTCCCTAACATGTAAACAATGGCTATTTGGCTGACCAATGGCTAATGGATAGGTCAGCTCATTACAATAACCCCCTCCCCCACAGGGTCCTGTTTACATACAAACAGATGTTAACCCTTTCGTGACTGGTCGTGACAGACCCTTGCAAATACTGACAATGGCTTTAGAAGCCTGTTTAGGACTGCCCCTGTTAATCTGGGTTTGGGAACTGCCTAGCTCTGTTGAGGATGGCCCTCTGTTGAGGATGACATCGGGCTTGGAAGGGCAGAACTCTGTCTGGAAGGGACCTGAGGTGGGATCCAGCAGGTTCTCACCAGTTCCCGAGAGTGGGTTACTAATTATTTGTGTGTGCTGAGAGGGGGTTACTAATTGGGTCTGCTTTTCCCACTAGGTCCAAAAATCACGAAGACCTGTTGTTTCCTATCTGGCTGGTTAGTGAAGGTAGAAAACGGGATAATTCTCCCTGTTGGGCTGTTTTAAAAACATGTTTTAGTAATATGGTAAAGTTCCTTGTTTAAGGAAAGTATCCTTCTTTTGATTTCTAGAAGCAAAATTAAGTATTTGAAAGTATTAAATATTTGACAGGCCGTCAATTAGAGGAGAAGTAGTTGTTTCTGTTGGCAGTAGACGATAGGACTTGCTATAATGAGTTTAAATTATGGACAGAAAGATACCAGCTGGAAATTAGGAACTTTTTTTTACAGTAAGAGTTTTTACAGTAACAGGGAAATTAATAATGCCCCGCCCCGGAACTCCCGGCCACGCCCCCATTGTGCCCCGCCCAGCCCCATGGGCGCTACGCCACTGTTTGAATCCCACCACCATGGGAACCTGTTACTAAAATTTTTGGATCCCACCACTGGACCTGAGTTCATTACCTGGATCTCCACTCAAGGATTGTTAAAACAAGGGCTGAGAAAGAACTTTCCCTGTCGAATTTGGCAGAGAAACCACCCGAGGAAGATGGGCCAAAAGTCTGACTAGGATCCGAGAGAGCCGGGTTCGAATCCTGTGGACGCTTCCATTAGTCACATGCTCCCAGCTGAACCTACTTTGCACTGTTGCTGCAAGGAGCAGAGAAGAACGACACACTTCACTGCGGAGAAAGGCTGGGCATGAATGAAGTAAATAATAAATAAATAACTGGTTTATTGCCTTAAGATTCAACAGCAAGAATTAAGGTACCAGGCGTTTAAAAAAACAAACAAACCAGACGTGCCAAAGACAAATTTCAAAACTTCGAGATTAAAAGAACAACAAGGGCATTCGAATTTTGGCTCTCTGCGCAGAATTCTGTGGCGGCGTTTCTTCACCAACGGCGTAAGCAGGCAGGTCGCTTGGCCTGCCCCTTCTCGATTGTTCCCTTATTTCCAGACAATCACTTGGACACATTCCATCTTCCTTGCGAGTGACCATCAACGGCTGGTCTCCGTCGGTCTTTCTGGATGTGGGATGGTTCCAGGACTTTGCGGCTCTGTGCATTCAAAGCCGAGGGCCCCCAAGTTTGCAGATGCGACAAAGGGGGGGTCAGAGGATCAAGGCAACCTATCAGCCAAATGGGCACACAGACAGGTACAGAGCCGTGCACGCAGGCTAAGCGCCTCTCCAAACAGACCATCCTTGAGAAGTCAGCCCAGCTCTTGTTCTGGCCCAGAGTCACGCAGCCAGGCTACTTCATTTCGTTGAAGAGGAGTTCCAGTTTCATGGCCCTGGAAATGTCTCCGTTTACCCGCAGCTTCCCGCAGACGTAGGCGTTCAGCGGATTGAGATCCCCCCAGACCAAGGGCCCGAGGTCACTTTCTGCCATCTCCAGCACGACGTCAGGACTGTGGTCAGGTGAGCCACAGCCTGTTCTTCCACGGCCTGGGAAGAAAGGAGGAAGAAGAAGGTTGGATTTATATCCCCCCTTTCTCTCCTGTAAGGGGCTTACAATCTCCTTTCCCTCCCCCCCTCCCGCAACAAACACCCTGTGAGGTGGGTGGGGCTGAGAGAGCTCCGAAGAACTGTGACTAGCCCCAGGTCACCCAGCTGGCATGTGTTGGAGTGAGCACAAGCTAATCTGGTTCCCCAGATAAGCCTCCACAGCTCGAGTGGCAGAGCGGGGAATCAAACCCGGTTCTCCAGTTTAGAGTGCGCTTGCTCTTAACCACTACACCACGCTGAATTAGTATCCGCAACAGGGGTCCCCCACCCTTTCTGAGCCCATGGGCACCTTTGGGATTCTGATATGGGACAGTAGGCGCAACCACAAAATGGTCACTGTGGTAGATTGAGCCTCACGTAGGGAGAAATAATAAGCTCAGGGGCAGGGTACAAGAGGAGTGACTTGAAAAGTACATTTGGAAAGAGAAGGGAAAAAGAAAATAAGAAGAAGAATAATTTGGATGTATATCCCCCCTTTCTCTCCTGCAGGAGACTCAAAGGGGCTTACAATCTACTTGCCCTTCCCCCCCCCCCCCAACAAACACCCTGTGAGGTAGGTGGGGCTGAGAGAGCTCAGAAGAACTGTGACTAGCCCAAGGTCACCCAGCTGGCGTGTGTGGGAGTGTACAGGCTAATTTGAATTCCCCAGATAAGCCTCCACAGCTCAGGCAGCAGAGCGGGGAATCAAACCCGGTTCCTCCAGATTAGATACACGAGCTCTTAACCTCCTACGCCACTGCTGCTCCAGTGAATCAGTATTGCAGTTGTACCTGCTGCTGAAATAATGTTAGTTTAATCCACACAGCCAAGTGGATCTCCAGTGGTTGATTCTGTGGGGCAGTAGCCCTACCTGTTCCTGCCTATGTTCCAAAAAAACCAGGTGGCCACCATGAATGAAGTCCTCAAAGTATTGTTGAAGGCTTTCACGGCCGGATTCATAAGAACATAAGAACAAGCCAGCTGGATCAGACCAGAGTCCATCTAGTCCAGCTCTCTGCTACTCGCAGTGGCCCACCAGGTGCCTTTGGGAGCTCACATGCAGGATATGAAAGCAAGGGCCTTCTGCGGCTGTTGCTCCCGATCACTCCCGATTGCTCTGGATTCAACTGGTTGTGGTGGGTTTTCCAGGCTGTGTGGCTGTGGTCTGGTAAATCTTTTTCCTTACATTTTGCCTGCATCTGTGGATGGCATCTTCAGAGGTGTATTGCAGAGAGAAGTGTGTTACACTGGACATAGTGTGTAACACACTTCTCTCTGTGATACACCTCTGAAGATGCCAGTCACGGAAGATGCCAGCCACAGATGCAGGTGAAACGCTAGGAACGAGATCTACCAGACCACGGCCACACAGCCCCGAAACCCACAACAATCAGGTGTCCTCAAACACCACGGGGACCCCAATCTACAAGTTTCAAACATGGCCTGTGCGTCTTTGATTAGGATTGTCTTTTTAAACACTAGGAAGAAGAAGAAGGATTTTGGATTCATATCCTACCTGTCTCCCTTGTAGCAGAGTGCTGGACTAGATGGACTCTGGTCTGATCCAGCAGGCTCTTTCTTATGTTCTTTGAGTACAACTCAAAGGGGCTTCCTTAAAAACATAAGAAAGAGCCTGCTGGATCAGACCAGAGTCCATCTAGTCCAGCAGTCTGCTACTCGCAGTGGCCCACCAGGTGCCTTTGGGAGCTCACGTGCAGGAGGTGAAAGCAATGGCCTGCTGCTGCTGCTGCTCCCGAGCACCTGGTCTGCTAAGGCCTTTGCAATCTCAGATCAAGGAGGATCAAGATTGGTAGACATAGATGGACTTCTTCTCCATAAATCTGTCCAAGCCCCTTTTGAAGTGACTCCTTCCTTTAGACATTTCTGAATACACGTTTCCATGCACGCAGCATGGTTTGAAAGATGGACTTTCATGGATCAAACCCACTGACCTGTGGAAAGATCGAGGAAATAGGTGTTCCGTCCTCCCCTGGGCAGCAGAACGTTGATCTGGTAGCAAGTTCTGATTTGGTTCACTAAGGACTCAGACAAGTATTCGTCCACGATGAGCAGGAACTCCTCAGGATCGAAGGGCTTCCCGATATCCTGTACCACGGTCCTGTTGTTAGGGGCAGGAGGCCCTGTTTTACTCTGTACCTCCACAGGTTCCACTGAGAGGGGAGGGAAAGGTCAAAATATTTTACGGAGCCAGAGGAGGAAACAACCAAAACACACACGTACACCAACAAAGAAATGTTTTGAGGTGGTTTGTTCTTGACTGATTCCCAAAGTCAAGGGGCATCAACAATTAGGGACACTGAAATTCAGGGACTCGTGGAAACAGTGATTCCCAGGTTTGAGGGGCACAAACAGTCAGGGATCAAGGACTTTGTGGGCACAAACAATCAGGGATCAAAGGACTTTGTGGGCACAAACAATCAGGGATCAAGGACTTTGTGGGCACAAACAATCAGGGATCAAGGACTTTGTGAGCACAAACAATCAGGGATCAAGGACTTTGTGGGCACAAACAATCAGGGATCAAGGACTTTGTGGGCACAAACAGTCAGGGATCAAGGACTTTGTGGGCACAAACAGTCAGGGATCAAGGACTTTGTGGGCACAAACAGTCAGGGATCAAGGACTTTGTGGGCACAAACAATCAGGGATCAAGGACTTTGTGGGCACAAACAGCCAGGGATCAAGGACTTTGTGGGCACAAACAGTCAGGGATCAAGGACTTTGTGGGCACAAACAGTCAGGGATCAAGGACTTTGTGGGCACAAACAGTCAGGGATCAAGGACTTTGTGGGCACAAACAGTCAGGGATCAAGGACTTTGTGGGCACAAACAATCCGGGACTCCTGGCAAAAGCCATCAATGAAACATTCTGCTCTGATCATCTATCAACTGTGGGACGTTCCCTTTCTGGACCTATGAAGCTATATTATACCAATCTTACGTCACGTTGTCTACTCTTCTTGGTGATGGTTCTTCATCTGCCTTGCGATTCTTTTAATAGGGAACTGAACTCTTCCAAGTTCAAAATATGTCCTCGGCTGTCAAGGAACAACTAAAAGCCACGAGAAACTGCCCTTATCACATTTGTAGCCTCCCTTCCTATAAGGTGGGAGATGTGAGGACCAAACAGAGGAGGGGAGAATCACAACAACCTTGTAAGGATCAACTGAGACAGAGCAACTAGCCCAGAGAGGGTCGCCTCAGTGGGTTTTGTGGAAAAGACGTGGGGAATTTGAACCCGGTTCTCTTCGGTCGCAGCCTGAGCCACGATTATCGCACTGGCCATCCAACCCAGTGCTCCGCGAGACGACAAAACCCAAGAGGCGGGCAGAGGAATTTACCTTGTGGTCGGATCTCATCACGGGTAGAGTCAACTAAAGATTTTCTGTCTCCCCACGCTGAGGTCGAGGTGTCACCGGGCGGAGAAATGGAAGGCGCCACTTCCTGCAACGTAGTTTTAATTTCTGGATCTGGATCTTTTTTAATTTCTGGATCTAAGTGTCACAAGATAGGACAAGATTCACTGATCGAGGCAACTGTAAGAACAGGACGAGACCGGCGGTCCCCAGCCTTTTTGTGCGCGTGGGCACCTTTGTTATGCCGACGTAGTGTGGTGGGTGCAGCCACAAAACGGCGGTCACGAAACCTCTGCTGCGGGAGTTGGGGTCAGCCACGAAATGGCCACCAGAGCATACCTTCAGTCACCCAGTCAAGATTCTCATGGCCATTTAGAAGACCTGACCCTACTGATAAAGAAACACTTGCTGGGTGGCAGGGCAGGTACAGTGGCGTAGCACCAATGGGGAAAGGGGCGTGACAGCTCGGGCACACGCTGGTGCAGGGGCATGGCGGGGGCGTTCCGGGGCATTCCCCTTGCTCCGCCCCTTTCTCCGCCCCTTGCTCTGCCCCATCACACAAAAGCCATCAATCTGGTCTAATGTAGTCACGTTGAGCTCTTCTGGTCTAATGTAGATATGGGGGAAAGCAAACTTGGCAAGTGAGGTCGTCCTTCCATTGACTACACAAATTCATGGTGTCTAACTAGCTAAGAGGAGAGCCTCCAGCGTCACGGGAAGTCTACCTCAGTTTACCAGTTGCCAGCGATTCACAGGGTTTTATTTGTTTACTGGTTCGGTTTGGGTGACGACGGGCGATGGCATTTACCAGGAGGTCCCTTGGAACTAGTTCCTGCTGCAGCTAAGCTCTTGCCGAAGAACTGAAGCGCCAGCTGTTGAATAGTGCTATCCAGCCCTGGCAATCCACAGATCGCGTTCCTCTGTGAAGCTCCTGAGACGGCCGCCGCGTCCGGGGGAATCTGGAGCACAGACTCCAATATCAGTTCCACCCGGTCCACCTCAAGGCCCCACGACTTGGTGACGTCGTTGATTTCCAGCTGGAAATAAAGGGGGAAAACAGACAGACAAGACAGCCATAAGTCTTGGATACAAAGCGATCCTATAGATACAAGAACAATGAAAACTGAGTACAAGTTGCCGGTCCCTCTCTGCGAGATCCTCGTTTTGCTGGGAAAGAAAGCTGACGAAGGGGTGATCTGGAGAACTCTAATCGGGAGAACCTGGTTTGATTCCCCGCTCTGCCACTTGAGCTGTGCAGGCTTATCTGGTGAACCAGATTAGCTTGCGCACTCCAACTCACGCCAGCTGGGTGACCTTGGGCTAGTCCCAGATCTTCGGAGCTCTCTCAGCCCCACCCACCTCACAGTGTGTTTGTTGTGAGGGGGGGAAGGGAAAGGAGATTGTAAGCCCTTTTGGGTCTCCTTAAAGGAGAGAAAGGGGGGATATGCAATCCAAACTCTACTTTCTTCTTCTTCTTCTTCTTCTTCTTCTTCTTCTTCTTCTTCTTCTTCTTCTTCTTCTTCTTCTTCTTCTTCTTCCCTTTCTTCTTCTTCCCTTTCTTCTTCTTCTTCTTCCCTTTCTTCTTCTTCCCTTTCTTCTTCTTCTTCTTCCCTTTCTTCTTCTTCCCTTTCTTTTTCTTCCCTTTCTACTTCTTCTTCTTCTTCTTCTTCTTCTTCTTCTTCTTCTTCTTCTTCTTCTTCTTCTTCTTCTTCTTCTTCTTCTTCTTCTTCTTCTTCTTCTTCTTCTTCTTCTTCTTCTTCTTCTTCTTCTTCTTCTTCTTCTTCTTCTTCTTCTTCTTCTTCTTCTTCTTCTTCTTCTTCTTCTTCTTCTTCTCCTTCTCCTTCTCCTTCTCCTTCTCCTTCTCCTTCTCCCTCTCCCCCTCCTTCTTCTTCTTCCCAACGAAACAAGGATCTCACAAGAGGGCCGGCAACTTGTGCTCAGTTTTTGTTGAATTTGTATCTACTGTGTTTCCCCTAAAATAAGCCCTCCCGCAAAAATAAGCCCTAATGCATCTTTTGGTGCAAAAATTAATATAAGACCGTGTCTTATTTTCAGGGAAACCCGGTATATGGACACTTTATAGCCCCAGGAATGATGCCACTATGTAAGAACTGATTTGGGGTTTGTGTACCAAGATACTTCACTGTTATGTGTCTCTAGCCACTTTCGTGGTGCAAACTGCATCTGTTTATGGGCTGCACATACAAAGGTGCTGCTACAAATTAATTGGCAATGTAGACAAGTTGTCAAAAGATGCCACCAAAATCTACTCAACCCAGGGAGGGCTGTTTCTAGCGGGGCCCCCAAAAGAAGTGTAAGGTTGTTTCCCAGGGCTCGGCACAGCCACGACCCGGAGGTTTTACCAAGAGCTGGTCGCTAATCTTCAATTTCTCTGTCTGGATCTCCCGCAGGGATTTCTTGAGGAGGATCTTGGTCATGACGTTCTGAGCGGTCATCCGGGTCGCCATGTTGAGATCGTTCACCGTCATGATGGAAAGCACCGGATCACAAACGCGGAACTGGACGTCGGCACCGATTGACACCAGAGCTCCATCTTGTGAGGCTAACTGACGGGACCAAAGACAGCCGTTTCTGAATTGATCCAGAATTATCCATCCATCCATCCATCCATCCATCCATCCATCCATCCATCCATCCATCCATCCATCCATCCATCCATCCATCCATCCATCTCCATCCATCCATCCATCCATATCCATCCATCCATCCATCCATATCCATCCATCCATCCATCCATCCATCCATATCCATCCATCCATCCATCCATCCATCCATCCATCCATCCATCCATCCATCCATCCATCCATCCATCCATCCATCCATCCATCCATCCATCCATCTCCATCCATCCATCCATCCATCTCCATCCATCCATCCATCCATCCATCTCCATCCATATCCATCCATCCATCCATCCATCCATCCATCCATCCATCCATCCATCCATCCATATCCATCCATCCATCCATCCATCCATCCATCCATCCATCCATCCATCCATCCATCCATCCATCCATCCATATCCATCCATCCATCCATCCATCCATCCATCCATCCATCCACCCACCCACCCACCCACCCACCCACCCATCCATCCATCCATCAGATTTGTAGGCCACCTCACCCCTGAAGGGCTCGAGGTGGCTCACAATATGGCTGTTCCCAATGCCAGCAAATAAATACAAAAATATAACTTAACCCCATTAAAATCTAATAGCAGCAATTACTTTAAATAAATAGAAATTAAAACAACCAAAGTTGTTAAAAAATAGGCGCCCGATCCAAAGGCCAGAGAGGGAGTGGGAAAGGCAGGGCCCATGATGGAATCAGGCCCAGCCAAGGTGGAAAACAGGCAGTCTCAAAGGGGGGCAATATTGATAACATATTCCTAAGGACCAGCAATGTAGTACAGGGGTTAGAGTTTTGGACTGGGATCTAGCTGGCCCCTTTTGCACACGCAGAATAATGTGTTTTCAATCCACTTTCACAACTGTCTGCAAGTGGATTTGGCTGTTCCGCACAGCTTCAAAGAGCACTGAAAGCAGTTTGAAAGTGCATTATTCTGTATGTGCGGAAGGGCCCTAGGACAGTGATGGCGAACCTATGGCACGGGTGCCAGAGGTGGCACTCGGAGCCCTCTCTGTGGGCACGCATACACAGAGTTCAACATGTGGAAGGCGGAAAATCACACACACCCCTGCACACACATCTAGGCTGGCCTGGGCCACTGAGCACGACATGCACACACCATATCCTGCCTTAAGGAGCGTAGAGGAGGCAGAGATGCTAGAGAGGCACAGAGCAGTGCATGCAGGACTTACTGGAGGCTAGAGCAGGCTGGCCCCTGCTAGAGCGGGTGGGGTGGAGGAAGAGGGAGCCAACCGTTTTTTTCTAAACTAAAACCTCAGCATACAGGTTAAATTGCCGGGTTGGCACTTTGCGATAAATAACTGGGGTTTGGGTTGCAATTTGGGCTGCACTCGGTCTTGAAAAGGTTCGCCATCACTGGCCTAGGAGGTCCCGTTTCAAACTCTGGGCCTCTTTGCAACTGGTTCTTTTCAAGGAAGATGCAGACAGCCCTGTTTGGATGCCCCACTTCCTTGTCCAACTGAGGAACAGCTTACCTTGCAAGGCGGGATGCTGAACGCTCGAGTCCTCAGATCCACCCGTTGCCAGTGGTCGATGAAGGGGAGGAGAAGAACCAAGCCCGGGCCTTTGGGGGTTCGAATCCGCCCCAAACGGAACACGATCACTCGCTCATAAGTTGGGACTGACTGGAAAGGAGGGAGAGCAACGAAAAGGAGAAGAAGAGTTTGGATTGATATCCCCCTTTTCTCTCCTGTAAGGAGACTCAAAGGGGCTTACAATCTCCTTGCCCTTCCCCCAACAAACACCCTGTGAGGTAGGTGGGGCTGAGAGAGCTCCCAAGAACTGTGACTAGCCCAAGGTCACCCAGCTGGCGTGTGTTGGAGTGCACAAGCTAATCTGGTTCCCCAGATAAGCCTGCACAGCGCAAGTGGCAGAGCGGGGAATCGAACCCGGTTCTCCGGATTAGAGTGCACCTGCTCTTAACCTCCCAGCCTGCTTCAGTTGCGATCCAGAGAATAGCCCGGATTCCGGCAGGGGCCAAAAGAGAGGCCAGCAGCTGTCATTTCGACTCATCCCCGGCCTCTTCTCACCTTCAGAACAAACCAGCCGGAAATCGGGAAGGTGAGGACGGTCAGCAGAAACACGAAGGCAATGATCGCCTGGTGGCACACCTGCGAGAACCACCTTTGGGGTGCACCTGTGCAAGAAAAGAGCAGGAGTAAAGAGAGAGTAGTGGGGGCCCCAAACCACCCTTCCCAGTGCTGCAAACCCTGCTACTGGCTGTCAGAAGATACTATCCCTATTACTGATTGACCAGGCTACCAGTGCTTCATTTGTCTGAGTATTTAACCTGGGGCCTTTCCCCACTCCCTTCCATCCCCCCTATGCCGCACGCTGGTCTCAGCGTGCGGCATCCCAGGCGCGCGCCCAGGCGTCCCCACGACCCCGCGCTCTATGCGGGGTCGTCAAAAGGCGCCGTTCGGAAGAGCGCATGGGATGCCGCGCGCTAAGGGGGCGCGACAGCGGCAGCGTCGGGGCGGCTGCACTGTGGCCGCCCCTGCCGTGGGGAGGGAGGAGGAACCCCGCGCTACTCTCCTCAAGTAGCGCGGGGCTTACGGTAAGTGGGGAAAGGCCCCTGGTCTGATGGATGTACAGTTCTGTGCGCCAATGTAAGTGAGCTCTGGCTCAGGAAAGCACGTGCAGGATTCAAAATGGGTTCTGCTAGCTTTCCCAGTGCTGCCAGACTCCTGTGCAATTCTGTTACAACTGACTGACTTGGTGATCCCTTGGCAAGGAGGAGGAGGAGGAGGAGGAAAAGAAGAAGAAGGAGGAGGAGGAGGAGAAGGAGAAGAAGGAGAGGAGTAGTAGTAGTAGTTTGGATTTATACCCCACCTTTCTCTCCTGTAAGGAGACTCAAGGCAGCTTACAAGCTCCTTTCCCTTCCTCTCCCCACAACAGACACCTGATGAGATGGGTGGGGCCGAGAGAGTTCTGAGAGAACTGTGACTGGCCCAAGGTCACCCAGCAGGAATGCGGAAACACGTCTGGTTCACCAGATAAACCTCCGCCACTCAGGCGGAGGAGTGGGGAATCAAACCCGGTTCTCCAGATGACAAGCCATCTGCTCTTAACCACTACAGCATGCTGACTCCTTTGAGCATTACTGGGTGGCAATACCTGGGCCTTCGTGAACCACAGCCACGATTCTGTTGAGCATAATCCATCGCCAACTCTGCAAGCCACAGGTCTTTTCACCACCTCCCTGTGTGAGCTGTTAGAAGTTGGTCCATTCAGAAGGGAAAAACCATGACGGGGGATTGTAAAAATCAATATGTATTGCGACAAGAGGGGAACACACACACCCCTTCAATACATCATAGAGGTGGAACCGGAGAGTAGAAGGAAACAGTTGTAGCAGGTGGAAAGGAAACAGCTGTAGCCCTACAAAATTCCCAGAGTATTTCAGTTCTATAGAATGGATGATCACAGAACCACAAAACATGTTACCCAGACAACACAACTGAGATGGAAGCCTACGTAGTTCCATGCAACAAAGTTCTGAAGGACTTTGCCTCCACTTCCAATGAAGAAAATGTGTATTCCTGTCTCTGAAGAGAAGTAAAAGAAGAGTGTGGATTTATATCCTGCCTTAAGGAGACTCCAGGTGGCTTACAAGCTCCTTTCCCTTCCTCTCCCCCCAACAGACACCTTGTGAGGCAGGTGGGGCTGAGAGAGTTTGGAGAAAACTGTGACTAGCCCAAGGTCACCCAGCAGGAATGTAGGAGTGCAGAAACACATCTGGTTCACCAGATAAGGCTCTGCCACTCAGGTGGAGGAGTGGGGAATCAAACCTGGTTTTCCAGATTAGAGTCCACCTGCTCTTCTGCACGATGCAGGCTCTCTGGAAGGTCCCTCCTATGTTCCTTAAAACGTCATACAGTGAGAAACAATTGGAGCTTCTAAAGGGGGGAAAAAATCTCAGCAGCAGTGGCGTAGGAGGTTAAGAGCTCATGTATCTAATCTGGAGGAACCGGGTTTGATTCCCCGCTCTGCCGCCTGAGCTGTGGAGGCTTCTCTGGGGAATTCAGATTAGCCTGTGCACTCCCACACACGCCAGCTGGGTGACCTTGGGCTAGTCACAGCTTCTCGGAGTTCTCTCAGCCCCACCTACCTCACAGGGTGTTTGTGGTGAGGGGGGGAAGGGCAAGGCGATTGTAAGCCCCTTTGAGTCTCCTACAAGGAGAGAAAGGGGGGATATAAATCCAAACTCCTCCTCCTCCTCCTCTTCTTCTTCTTCTTCTTCTTCTTCCTCTTCCTCTTCTTCTTCTTCTTCTTCTTCTTCTTCTTCTTCTTCTTCTTCTTCTTCTTCTTCTCTGTACACGTATGCTACGACTTGCTAGAACAGTTGCCGAGGGAACCCTTCTACCTTCTACCTGCACACATTTTCTGGTGATAAATCTGTTAGCTAATCACTTATCCATCTCACCCTCCACGGATCTAAACACAGAGTCGTTCATGGTTCCACCCACCTTAAAGGTCATAAACCCAGACTCTTCTGTGGCGCCAGGTAAAGCAGACATTCCACTGACTCACAAAATAGAAAGACAAAGATGGACTTGCATCTTTCTAATCTTGGATTATCTACTCTTGACTGGAAGCCACACAATTTACGCTTCCTTAACTAAATGCAGTCCTAAATAAAACTGCCTTCCTATAGGTGTTCATTGTATTGTCAAAGGCTTTCACCGCTGGATTCAACTGGTTGTGGTGGGTTTTCCAGGGGGCTGTGTGGCCGTGGTCTGGTGGATCTTGTTCCTAACATTTCGCCTGCATCTGTGGCTGGCATCGTCAGAGGTGTATCACAGAGGGAAGTCTGTTGCACACTGTGTCCAGTGAGAAGGGAATGTTTTAGTGGAGTATATATTGTCCATGACCCAGGGTGGGGAACCAATCAGTACGTGTACAATACTATCAACCACAACTTTGCATAACAAGTTCCACCCACTTACTGATTGGTTCCCCACCCTGGGACATGGACAACATGAAGAAGAAGAAGAAGAAGAAGAAGAAGAAGAAGAAGAAGAAGAAGAAGAAGAAGAAGAAGAAGAAGAAGAAGAAGAAGAAGAAGAAGAAGAAGAAGAAGAAGAAGAAGAAGAAGAAGAAGGAGGAGGAGGAGGAGGAGGAGGAGGAGGAGGAGGAGGAGGAGTTTGGATTTATATCCCCCTTTCTCTCCAGTAGGAGACTCAAAGGGGCTTACAATCTCCTTGCCTTTCCCCCCTCACAACAAACACCCTGTGAGGTGGGTGGGGCTGAGAGAGCTCCGAGAAGCTGTGACTAGCCCAAGGTCACGCAGCTGGCATGTGTGGGAGTGCACAGGCTAATCTGAATTCCCCAGATAAGCCTCCACAGCTCAGGCGGCAGCTGGGAATCAAACCTGGTTCCTCCAGATTAGATACACGAGCTCTTAACCTCCTATGCCATATACCCAACTAAACTTTCCTTTCTCACTAAACATAGTGTGTAACAGACTTTTCTCTGTGATACACCTCTGAAGATGCCAGCCACAGATGTAGGCGAAACGTTAGGAACAAGATCTACCAGACCACGGCCACACAGCCCGGGAAACCCACAACAACCTGCCTTGCTAGAGATCAAAAGTGAGGGGCCCAGGCACTCCCCCTTGGGGAAGTTGTTCGCTAATTGTGGGGTTGCCACTCAAAAGACCTTTGACTAATGCACAGGCGTCAAACTCGCGGCCCTCCAGATGTTATGGACTGCAGTTCCCATCATCCCCTGCCAGCATGCTGGCAGGGGATGGTGGGAACTGTAGTCCATAACATCTGGAGGGCCGCGAGTTTGACACCTATGGACTAATGGAATTGCCAGAAGGACCTCTCCGGGGCAGAAGTGTAGTTATTTGTTTTTTAAAATCAGCATTAGCAATACATGATTTCCTAATTGGCTAATTTCAGAAACAATTAACAAGGAACAAAATCCAGAAAACTGGCAAGCCCCATATGGAGACCCCAAATCCCAGTGTGGGGTGTATGGATTCATCAGGTCCCTAACGTTGGAAGCAAATGGAACATCATCTTCCTAAAGCCAGAACTTACCGAATCCCCTCTGCGATTGATCCAACGGGTCATAGGTACGATTCAGTGAGAAAAGGCCTCTCTGCGATCCATTCGGCCAGGTGCTGGATTGCTGGAACCGGTCAAAATCTCCCAGGGGAACGGCTTGGTACCCAGACCGGCCGAACATCTTTCAATCTCTTCCCCAAGTTTCCGCACTAAATGTTTTTTACAGAGTCTCAAAAGCAGTTTCCTCCTTTTGCGTAAACTATAGAGGGTTTTGCATTTCTGAACTATTTTAACTCCTGGACTTGGAAGTATTAGGAATAAAAGGGGGGTTTTATTTGCAATCTCTTGATTTGAGGAAGGCGCTTTTAAAAAAAACCACCCAGTGTCTCTTTTCTTCCCATCACTGACATCAGAGTCCACCAGAATTGCTGTCCTTGGAATCGAATCTTAGGAGTCTTTAAGGTGCCTCTTTATTTAACCTGCTCTCTACAACTCTTCCAAACAGTTTTGACCATTTATTTACAAATCAGGTTCTCCCATCACTCACAAAAGCGATTCAGCACGGCCGATTGTATTTGCACAAAATGGGAAACGCCCAGCCTTTCATGCCCTGTGATAATAAAACACAACTTTCTAGCCAAAGGTTTATATCAGGAGCTGCTGCTGTCCCCAGGGAAAGACACACTGAGATTCCCAGCCCCCAAAAGACGATTCTCTCTCTTTCTGCTCTTTCTCAGGACCGGAGGATGCATTCCAGCTAAACCACCAATTTCCCTTTAATGACCCAGTTTCTAAAGAATCCCTTTCCGCTTCTTTCCGTCTCCCCCACCCTGGTAAATTTAGCCTCTGTTAGTTTGTATCTGGGCTGAGCTAGAATGTGTTTACTTGCTCACATAGGGGCGCATTATGCTTCCTGGTTAGGTAGTCCGGCTGCATCCGGTCTTCGGTGACAACAACCTGGCTCACAGATAGAGAGGCAGAGATAGAGACTCTCTATTTTTTCTCTCTCCTAGGGAGATATGAGCTTGCTCCCTCTGGTTTAAGGAGGACTTTGGCACATGCAACAAGGCACTTCCGAACTCTGGTTTGCAAAGCTTGGTGTGACACACCATGAAACAACATTTTTGTGGTTTTCAAATATTGGAAAGGCTCACTCTTGTCTGAAGCAGGCAACCTCTTCTCTTGCTAGGAAGCTGAGCCGCAGGCAGCTGCGGAAGTCCATTGGGATGGAGGGAGACCCCAATTTTCTGTCTGGGAACAATTCAAAACCACAAGGCCGTGGGTTAGCTTTGGAGTCTCACAGAGGTCTTTGTCAGGCAAAATGTGGAATAAAAAATTGTGTGCGTAGGCCAGACAATAAAGGAGATGGTTTTGGTGAAAGCATTACTGTACCCTTTATCACCCAATTGGGTTCTGTGGGACTTACCCCTAAAAATAAGAGTTTGGATTTATACCCCCCCCCCTTCCTCTCCTGTAAGGAGACTAAAAAAGGCTCACAAACTCCTTTCCCTTCCCCCCCCCCACAACAAACCCCCTGTGAGGTGGGTGGGGCTGAGAGAGCTCCGAAGAACTGTGACTAGCCCAAGGTCACCCAGCTGGCGTGTGCTGGAGTGCACAAGCTAATCTGGTTCCCCAGATAAGCTTCCACAGCTCAAGTGGCAGAGCAGGGAATCAAACCCAGTTCTCCAGATTAGAGTGCGCCTGCTCTTAACCACGCTGGCTCTTAGGAGGAATGTATATTTATTTTATTTATTTATTCTTTGGACTTTTATACTGCCCCATCCCCGGAGGGCTCCGGGCGGTGACCAACAGCGGTCCACTTACCTGGGCACAGATCCTCTTAAGTACAAACTGAAATCCATTTATATGCTCAGCCCAATGAAGCTTGATATTTTAATTGCCTGTTTTGCAGGCAAACTCCCTGCACGTAGAAAACCAGCGCCTCAGGAAGTACTCACCAGCCTAGCTCAGTCTGAAAGCAGAAACTGAAATGGTCCCACAAAGTAAAGAACTGCCCGCACGAGGAAAACTAGAACAAACGGAAGCAGTTACCAGCCTAGCTCATCCTTCCGGCAGAGAGTGAAATAGTTCCCTGGACAAACCCTGCCTGGAGAAAACTAGGGCATCAGGGATCCGTCTCAGCCTAGCTCAGTCTTCAGCTGACAGTTTCACAAGCAAAGAGGCTCCCTGCAAGTAGAAAACTGGAATACCAGGAATCAGCCACTTAGATCAGTTTTCAGGCTAAGACTAACACAGCTCCCTAAATAAAGAAATGGAAAATTGCAAAGTCAGGAGGCAGTCAACAGGGTAAGTCACCTCTCGGGATAAAATTGATATCGTTTCACAAACTCCCTGCATGTAGAAAACTAGCCCTCCAGAAAGAAGTCAGCAGCCTAATTCAGCTTTTGGACCGGGATAACAACAGTTCCTCAGTAAATTCACTCTCTAAACATAAAGAAAACTGCTGAAACTTGGGCTATATCTGCCAAGTGCTCCCCTCCTTGACACCCTATCTTTCTCTCTGCAAGAATTTTTTTTACTAGGGTAGGGGTGATGTTGCTGAAATGTCCAAGTACTCCCCCCCTTGACACCCTAGCTTTCTCTCTGCAAAGATTTTTTTTACTAGGGGAGGGGTGATGTCGCTGAAATGTCCAAGTACTCCCCTCCTTGACACCCTATCTTTCTCTCTGCAAGGAGTTTTTTTACTAGGGGAGGGGTGATGTCGCTGAAATGTCCAAGTACTCCCCTCCTTGACACCCTAACTTTCTCTCTGCAATATTTTTTTTTACTAGGGGAGGGGTGATGTCGCTGAAATGTCCAAGTACTCCCCTCCTTGACACCCTAGCTTTCTCTCTGCAAGAATTTTTTTTACTAGGGGAGGGGTGATGTCGCTGAAATGTCCAAGTACTCCCCTCCTTGACACCCTAACTTTCTCCCTGCAAGGAGTTTTTTTTTTTACTAGGGAGGGGTGATGTAGCTGAACTGTGCTGCAAACGCAGCTGCCCACCCTGAAACGGCTCAGCGCAGAAGGTAAAGGCACGCAAAGGGGGCACTTTCTTCCCAGGAAATATGCATGGGTTGCAACAGACACCCTCCCCCAAACCTTAGCCGGCTCCTCCTTCCAATGGCTCGCTGCAAATCCCATTTCCCAGCATCCTTCCCTCCGTTACTCCCCCTTCTCCCTTTCCAATCGTCACCAGCAGAAAATGAAACTACTCTGCAGAAGGAGCTGGTGAGTTTCGATCTTGCCTCCTTCCGTCCGGGTTTGCGGTCGCCACTCTCGTTTCTGGGCTGCTGTTGCCACGGAATCCGCCCGCCAATGCAGGTAAACGGACCCCGGACCCCCATGTCTCCTCTTGCCGGTGTGCATTTCCCATCCTTGGCCAAGCCAGGCATCGTTCAGACGTGACAGGTTGGAGACACGGGTGTGCCGTAACATGTGAGCCGCTGGAGGCTGAGGTCTAGACAGGGGTCTGCAACCTACGGCTCTCCAGATGTTTTTCCGGGGCGGGGGAGGCTGCTTAGTCAAGTCTGTCCCAAAAAAAGTCCAGTGGTGCTTTAAAGATCACCAATATTTACCCTCTCGTGAGCTGAGATGCGTCAGAGTTGGGGGTTCCCAACTTTGGGTGGGAAAATTCCGGGGCATTTGGGTGGAGAGAAATGGAGCTTGGGACGTGGAGAGACCTCAGCGGCATACAATGCCATAGAGCCCTACCTACCTCACAGGGTGTTTGTTGTGAGGGGGGAAGGGCAAGGAGATTGTAAGCCCCTTTGAGTCTCCTGCAGGAGAGAAAGGGGGGATATAAATCCAAACTCCTCCTCCTCCTCCTCCTCCTCCTCCTTCTTCTTCTTCACAGAGTGTTTGTTGTGGGGGTGGGGGGGAAGGGAAAGGAGATTGTAAGCCCCTTTGAGTCTCCTTACAGGAGAGAAAGGGGGGGATATACATCCAACTCTCCTCCTCCTCCTCCTCTTCTCCTCCTCCTCCTCCTCCTCCTCCTCCTCCTCCAAAGCAGCACCTTTCTCCAGGGGGGTTGATCTCTAGTCTGGAGAACAATTGTAGATCTGGTGGATCCCCGAAGACCCGAGCTCCCCTCTCCCAATAAAAACTGAGCTTCAACCGGCCCCTTCCGCACATGCAGAATAATGCACTTATCACGCTCTTTCCCTGGATTGTGGGGTGCAATCTGGCAATCATTTGTGGATTCTTTTCCCATCCAGCACTCCAGCCTGCTCAGTTTCATAAGCTTTTATTTTCAAGCGAAAATAACAAAATCTCAGTACAGCTCTCTTAGCAGAATAAGTTCCTTTTTAAGCTCATTGTCCTCTCTCCCAGCAGCCCCTGGTGGAGAGATGCTTCCTAATCAAACCCCTAAGACGGAATCCCAAATCCTTTGTTTCCCCCCTCTCGGGGAAAAATCCCGGCACCGTTGCATGGCTTCCTGCCCTCCCTCCAGGAGATCAACAGGCAAAGATGCTTTTCGCAGTCATATGTGATTTCCCTTTGCTCTAGCGATAGCGTCATTCCATGACAACTTTCAATCCACTTTCACAATTGTTTGCAAGCGGGTTTTGCTATTCCGCACAGTAAAATCCAGCACTGAAAGTGGATTGAAAGCGCAGTTGTGCGTTTTCTTCGGGGCATTCACGTTTGCACTTGTGAATTTTGCCCACATTCGTTCTAGAGAGGTGGCACTCCGGCGCCCAGTGCGTTTGCAGCTTTGCCATTCTCCTTTAAACCGAGGTTGGTTACCGCCCTAGCATTTAATGTAATCATCTTTGATCACTTGCTGTTAAAAAACAAATCTTATTGAAGTTTGTTTTAGTCAATTTGATTCTGCGGTTGGTTTTTGTTTGCTGTAAATTGTTGAAGAAGAAAAGTTAGCAGCGGTTTCAAAACGGTTCAGTTTGTTTATTCCACTTCTGAGTCTTTTGACCTGGATAGCCCAGGCTAGTTTGATTTCTTCAGACCTTAGAAGCTAAGCAGAGTTGACCCCCGTTAGTTAAGAACATGAGAACATAAGAACAAGCCAGCTGGATCAGACCAGAGCCCATCTAGTCCAGCTCTCTGCTACTCGCAGTGGCCCACCAGGTGCCTTTGGGAGCTCACCTGCAGGAGGTGAAAGCAATGGCCTTCTGCGGCTGTTGCTCCCGAGCACCTGGACTGTTAAGGCCTTTGCAATCTCACATCAAAGAGGATCAAGATTGGTAGCCATAGATCGACTTCTCCTCCATAAATCTGTCCAAGCCCCTTTTAAAGCTATCCAGGTTAGTGGCCATCACCACCTCCTGTGGCAGCATATTCCAAACACCAATCACCCGTTGCGTGAAGAAGTGTTTCCTTTTATTAGTCCTAATTCTTCCCCCCAGCATTTTCAATGAATGCCCCCTGGTTCTAGTATTGTGAGAAAGAGAGAAAAATTTCTCTCTGTCAACATTTTCTACCCCATGCATAATTTTATAGACTTCAATCCTATCCCCCCTCAGACGTCTCCTCTCCAAACTAAAGAGCCCCAAACGCTGCAGCCTCTCCTCATAAGGAAGGTGATCCAGTCCCTCAATCATCCTCGTTGCCCTTCTCTGCACTTTTTCTATCTCCTCGATATCCTTTTTGAGATGTGGCGACCAGAACTGGACACAGTACTCCAAGAGTGGTCGCACCACTGCTCTTGGAATTGGGACCATCAAGGCTGTCTGGAATTTGTTAGGCCGAGGCAGACAACGGCCAATCCTCTCTGTTCAGGCCTTGCCTTGAAAACCCCACGGGGGATACTACAAATCGGCAGCAACTTGACAGAGCTTTCCACTAAAAATTCATTTAAGGATGCCGTGCGGTTTTCTGCATGGAACAGTTGTCTGCAGGAAATCCCAGCAGACGAAAATGGCAGATCAGCTATGTCTTTGTCAAACGTGTTGAAAAATAATTTCAGACCACTTTCCTGTTTGCTTTCAAACTTTGCAAGCTGTCCGAATGTAGACAAGAGGCGGGCGAGGCAACCCACAACAGCCGGCCGGTTTGCTGTTGCGTAACTTCCTGTTGGCACTCGGACTGTTGCCGTCCCTGCAAACAGGCCGTGTGTGGTTCATGGACCCGCTAGTCCAGTGGTGGCGAACCTATGGCACGGGTGCCAGAGGTGGCACTCAGAGCCCTTTCTGTGGGCACACGTGCACACAGTTCATCATGTGAGTTATAGGATCAGTGTGTAAGTATATGGTAGAGGATAAAGAATTTATGTTAAGAACGATGAAGCAAAAATGGGAGAGAGAGAAAATTGCTTGGAAGTAGAAAAAATAGAAAGAATTATGGATAGCATGATGAAGATGAAGATTGAAAAAATATGTGGAATTAGAAAGAAAGGTGATACTCAAATGGTATAGAACCCCAATACAGCTAGCCTATATGATTAAGGGATTAAGGCCAACATGTTGGCACTGTGGAGAACAGGGAGCATATTATATTCATATGTGGATAGAATGTAAAGTGGTAAAAAAGTTTTGGGAAAACATTTTGAAATATATAGAACAGTTAGTAAAAGTAAAAATTGATGTAAACAATGATTTATTAATAGTGGGAATAATAGATGATATAAGAGTAAATAGAACTTTGGAACCAATGTATAAAATAACGATTAGAGCACCACACGCAGTGTTGGCGTTGGGCTGGAAAGATAACAAGAAATGGACAATCTCAAAATGGCTAGAATATATTTGTCCTGTAATCTTGAATGAATACTCTACTGTGGGGAAGATTACGTTTTTACTAAACAATTCCACCTCCGAGATTTTAACTTTTGTAGCTAGGTTCCTTATAGAAACTTTGAAATGATTACCTGCGATGGTTCTCATGTATGGGATACTTGTTTGGACAATGTTGGCTGTTATATGGATTCTATGCCTAATAAAGGTTTATATATATATATATATATAAAGGTTATAAATAAATACAGCTAGAAATTTTTGAGAGACTGCCAAAAAATACACTATGGCAAGAGAAACTAGAAGATATTATGAAGCTATGGACATTGTATGAGAAATGGATGGAAGAAGCCGGATTTAACGAAGAACTATGGAACAAGAGAATAAGAAGAATGAACCTTCTGCTGCTCGCTTGAAATAACCAATGAAAAGGAGGGGGGGAGGGGGGAGAAAAAGGAAAAATGTATAGTTTGAATAAACATATTGAATGTAACAAATATAACAATATTCTATACAATAAAAAAATATTTTAAAAAAGAGTTCATCATGTGGGGGGGGGGTGGAAAATCACCCCCCCACACACACATCTAGGCTGACCTGGGCACGATCCTTTACCTGGGAGTAAGCTAGGTTGCTGGCAATGGGGCTTGCTGCTGAATAGACCTTCCTAGGGTCGTGATTCACCCATTCAAAGCGTTGCACGGTTGCTTCACCAAGCTTACTCCCAAGTAACGTGCGTCTCGGAGCCGACCGTTTTTTCTAAACTGAAGCCTCAGTATTCAGGTTAAATTGCTGTAGTCGACCCACGCGGTCAGCGTAAGAACGAGACGAGACGCGGAGATAACATCTGGTGGAGATCGCCAGCAGCGGGAGACCGGAGGTCCGTGTTCCTAGCGAGTCTCCCGTCTGCCGGTTCCTGGCACCTTTTATTGTTACTCTATCGGGGGCGTGTAGGAGGGAGGACCGGGGGGAGTTCCGGGAGAACGGGAGGCGGGAGGTCGGGAGATCATCATGTGATGTATGATCTCATCTGGCTACGTGCGGAGAGGAGCGTACGCGTCTGAGCCTAATCCTCACTTGGGGCGAGACCATTGTCCCTGCGCCCCGTGATTGAGCCAGACAGTTCATGACCCGTGACTCATGGGGATGAGGGAGTGGGTGCGAGCAGACCGCAAGGTCAGCTGGGTCCGTTGGCGCCCCAACGCTCTACCACGGGCGCTGCTGGTCGGCAGTGCACTACTACATCTCCTCCCTTTACATTTTAGAAAAAGGGGCCTCTAAAATGGAGGGGCGATTTAAAGGGACGCTTGTCTCCCTCCTCATTGCTATCAAGCTGACCAAGCTGCTTGTAACATTAGAACTTGGTGCTGGGTAGGGGAAATTCAGGGGCTTCTACACACGCTACAGGCAATATTAGACACGCATTGAACGTAAACAAGATCCCATAACAAGGCACACAATTAAAACCAATGCAGAGCTTTCGTACAATAGCACTCAACCATCTCTCCCGCAGCGCCAGCTCCAGAGGGCTGACCACCAATGGGGCAAAACATCATACTTCAGGATTAGATACCACTCTTGCAGCTCACGCACTTTCATGTGAATCAAATGGGAATTATCAGAAAGATTAAAGCAACACATATTATGTACATTCTCACAACCTTGGTGATGTAATAACAACAAGTAATCAATAGCGGCACGATTGTCTAGGTCGCTGACGAAAGTTCCTGCTGCTCGAGGCCAGGGCATCCGAGCTGCGGAGGTGGAGCTGATGGACTTCAAGAAGGGCACAGGCCAGCCGCCAATAGTCTTAGCATTGTAGGAAGCTGCGTCCGACTCCTCTTAATTAGAAGCTATGGTGGAGACCTAAATCGGGCCGAGAGGGCGACCGCCGCCCGGCAGGAGGGGTCGAAGGCAGAGATGAGCCGGGCGGCGGCGTGTCCGGCTCCCCGGGTGGAGCCTGAGGTAGGACGATGGTGAGGCTTAACTGAGGCAACAAAGAGTCTCGCAGAGAGCTCGTGGGCGGGATATAATTAAACGTTTTCTCCCCGCGAGAGGTCCAGAACCAGCCCCTGGGGAGCAGGATGTTTCCCAACATGGGGAATGTCCTCGCGGTGTGTGCAGTCTCAACTGGTCGGTCGATGAAAGGGCCCGGTCGGTTCCCGCTTGGCTGCGCTCTCGGTGATGCGGGCGAAAAGTTAGGATTCGTGGTTAGCTACAGTCTTGGTGATTGAAGGGAGAGAGCGCCAGCCGGGAGGGTTTGGACGACAGGTCCCCAGTCGGCCATAGAGTACCTGATGGATGAGGCATTCATGAAGGGCTAAGCCCAGACCTCGGGCTTAGAAGTCTCCCGGCGCTTTGCAGACGGGGAGCAGGCAGGAGCTTAGCAGGCTCCCTCAACTCCCAGGTACTGGCCCAGGCAGAAGGATGAGATCGCTGGCAGCGCAGCAAACTGCTCCCAGATGCTGGTCTGGTGAAAAGCTCGCTGAGGGCGGCCGAAGCGATCGCCATCGGCAGGAGGCACGCAGAGCAGGCAAAGGACGGTGGCCGAAAGTTGGCGGTGATGATCGCAGCAGCCGCACAGAGGTTCTCGGGTGTCTCGGGTGGTCTTGTTTACAGCAGCTCTAGGCCTGGCTGGTGGTCGCCTTGACGCCTCCCAGGCCATTCGGGGTCTTTGGGCATTGGCGCACGGCGTCTTCTGTTGAGATCGCTACGGGATCCTCTAGAGAGATGCTCCATTTCGGGATGGGGTTGGTTTCTCCTGGCGCCCATTCCATGGGCTGGCTCCGTCATGGCTTAATCGGAGTCCACAGGAACCTGTAGTGGAAGAGGGACTGAGCTAACACCCTTTTCCCAGGTTACGGGGTCGGTCCCGCCAGCTCAGTTCTAAAGCCGGATGAAGTGGATCGGGATCGAATTTAGTGTTTAGAATTTTAATATAAGAAGGAAGAAGGCTTGTTTTGCAGCCTGTGAAGGTTTTTTAATGTAATCCTCCTGGGGCCGCCTACCTCTTTCTTTAGTTGTTTGACAGGAGGGCAGGAGGTAGGGCTTACCCTGGTGGGAATTGGCTTCAGAGCCGGCCATCACTAGGGTGCTGGCTGCCATGGTGGGTCCGGTTCTGAGGGAGAGGGAACAGGCGGGTCCTGGGGATTGTGGGTATGCATGCTTAATCAGCAACACAAAGGGGCTTTGAAGCACCTTTTGGGGATGGGTGCATCCGGGAATGAAGCAATCAGGTTTTATTAGAGGCAATTTCAAGACACACAAAGGAAAAGGAGGGGGTTTCGTAAGGGAGTTGCACTTTTACCGCGGACCTTTGGTGGCTAATGCAGGAAGCTGGATGGTGCTAAAATTTTTGATCGAATTATCTTGGGAATTGTCAGTCCGCCGACCGCCTCTTAAGGGCCGAAGGCAAGGTAAAACACCACCCACCCAAATCATGAGTGGATCTGTGTTTGCAGCAACTCCTTAAGTTGGGGCCTGTCCTGGCAGTACTCGCGTACCAGGACGGGCCCAGATTTTAATCCAGGAGGGGCCAGTCAAATAATTGGCCCTCCCGCCTACTGGTCGAAAACAGAAAGAGAAGAGTGAAGGGAGAGGGAGACAGTTTCACGGAAGTTAGCAAGTAGTCTTTGAAGGCACCTATAGGGATCAGTGATCTGTTACTGCTTTACCCGTCCCAGACCAGAGTCGCTTAACCTGACCTTAAGAGGTCCTTCCCAGAGATTGACATGGATGTCTAAAATGATGGGCGGACTGTGAGCTGCCGCCGGAGTCTCCTGCTGGGCTGTTGACCGCGAGCGGGCGGACGCCCGGCCTCGCCGGGTTTGTCTCCCCACCCCAGATGCTGGTAAGCCTCGGTCGGGCCACTGGTCGGGCCACCGGGCTGCCCTGATGACGGTAACATCAGCCGTGTCCACCAGGCTCCTTGAAATCCAGCATCCTTCTATGGCGGCGCCCAGGTATGTATGGAGCTCCCATTACGCCTCCACCGGCGACGGTGGTGTAGGCTGCCTTCATGTTGGCTGCCAGCTCAGAAGCCTTTATTGGGTCGGGCAGCTGGCTGCGATGGGGCAAGAGAATCAGCTGAGCAGCTGGCTCGCAGGCAACTCCTGTGGGATGTTTGTCCAGACTTGAGATGGATGGGTCCTTGCGCGGAGTCGATCACCTCGGGACGGCGAACAGTCCCGTTCAGCGGCAGAGGTCTTTGGCAGCACTCCAGCCCAATAGTCCCGGTAGGGAGGCTGCATCGGGTTGGCTGGGGCGCACAAGAACCTCGTAAACTGTTTAAAGGAGATGGGCTGGGTGCATGCAGCCGATGCCACGAGAGGGGTGGTTTGGCAGGGCTCGGTGTTTGGGTCCGCTTCAGTACCTCCTTGGTCCTGGGTTGTATCAAGCGGGAGTTTCCTCGACGGCAGTCGCTTTCTCCAGTGGAAGCCTTTCTGGCAGCTGGCACCGGGTTTTAGGTGGCCTTTTCCTCTGGGAGGACCCTCCTCCATCGGGTTGTAGGCCCTCATCGGCTGCCTACACTCCTCTTCGAAACCGGGTCTGCCGCGAAAGTTAAAGCAGTCATCCTGGGGCTGCCTCCCCCGCCGGAGGAGAGTGCGCGGTGAGGCCAGCTTGGTGGGCTGAGGATCCTCGGCGTCCTGGCAAGCCTTTAAGCATGTCGCCAGTTCAGGATTTTTGCCCAGGCCCGCGGATTGCCCTGCACTCCGCGAGGCGCTCTCTTTATGGTAGGCGCATGAGGAGCCTCGCTTTGGGCCTCGCCATCTACCTGCCTCTTGAGCTTCCTGGAGCCTGTTCACAAAATCGCATAGGGCTCTTGGGGTTTTTGGCCGGATGGAGGAGAAACTCTGGCTATTGGCCGGCAAGTAACCTCAACAACGCCTTATACACTCAGAGGCGCACCGTATGCGCCTCAGGCAGGACAATCTGATCGCTAGCTGGCGAAAGACGGTTTAAGCAAAGCGGGCGCTGGGCGGTGTAGGCCGCCAGAGGTGGCTGCTGCTCTGTTGAAGAGCACTGTTGGCGGAACTCACTTTCCCAGACCACCCGTGCAGGGCTCAGGAGCATGCGAAGGTGGTCTTCCAGTCGCCTGGAACCATTAGGTGGTTCCCTGGCGATGGCCTTCCAGCATGCCCTACGAGGCTAGTCCTCCCATTGCTTTGGCGGAGCTCAGTGAGGATGTTATAGTTCAAAGGGGGGCTGGTACCGACAACTCCGCCGGTAATGATCGCCACCCTCCCCTCAGTATCTGTGAAGTGGACGCAATGCAAGAATTCGCATCGGGCCTCTTCCTCGCCAGGGTTTTCTTCGCAGATCGCGCTAATACGCTCTGCGAGAGTTTTGAAACCCGCGCTTGGCTACGCGGGCGCTTGGACGGAGGTGCAGTGGCTTCGGAAAATGAAGGCGGAGCAGGGCGCTGAGCCGCTGAGAGTTTGAATTGCGAAGGAGCCGGGGCAGAAGGAGGACAGGCCCAATTTAGTGGGATAGAGAAAAATTCGCTGAAACTCGAAGGTGAAAGATCGAAGGAGGGCTGCCTACAGCAAGGGAGCCGAGGGTCTGCAGGCTGATGGCTTACAAAACATTGTCTCCATCGGCCAGTAGCAGCTTGCATTATCGGGCGCCACGAGGCTCTGGCGAGTACCGGCGTTTTCCCAGTCCTTAAGATTCAATGTCCCCTCTGGGTACCATGGACACTGAGCTTCAATCTCCTCAACCAATTTTGGCGCAGCTCCTCCCTCCTCTTTACGGACCCTGCCGCATTTCGCTAACCGCCAGTTCGCTAACGTGCTTGTCATAGCCCTGGCTTTTGCAAGCTCCCATACTCACCGCACCCGCCTGACGAGAGATGTCCTAGGACGCTGGTGGTCTCTGATGCGCCGATTCAGAGGACAGGCGATACCGAACGGTGGTCCCTGGATGCCTCGACATCCAGCGGACTGTATCGCTGCCCTTCCCCAGCGCACGGTGAGCAGGGTGGAGGTCTCGAGGATTCCCCGGTTGCACCAGCTTGTAGTCGCACTCCATGCGGTCAGCGTAAGAACGAAAGACGAGACGCTGAGATAACATCTGGTGGAGATCGCCAGCAGCGGGAGACCGAGGTCCGTTCCTAGCGAAGTCTCCGGCCTGCCGTTCCTGGCACCTTTTATTGTTACTCTCTATCGGGGCGGTAGGAGGGAGGACCGGGGAGTTCCGGAGAACGGAGGCTGGAGGTCGGGAGATCATCATGTGATGTATGATCTCATCTGGCTACGTGCGGAGAGGAGCGTACGCGTCTGAGCCTAATCCTCACCTGGGGGTGAGACCATTGTCCCTGCGCCCGGTGATTGAGCCAGACAGTTCATGACCCGACTCATGGGGATGAGGAGTGGTGCGAGGCGACCGGCAAGGCCGCTGGTCCAAGTATTCCTTAACGTTCTACCACGGCGCTGCTGGGTCGGCAGTGCACTACTACAAATTGCCGTGTTGGCACTTTGCGATAAATAAGTGGGTTTTCGGTTGCAATTTGGGCACTCGGTCTCGAAAAGGTTCGCCATCACTGCGCTAGTCTGGCATCTAACTGGGCTGAGCTGAAACCCCCATTTTGAACTAGAAGTTTCATAAGGGAAAAGCCCTACTGGGGGGTGGGTAACTCTTTAGCTCACTCAGCAGTGGCGTAGGAGGTTAAGAGCTCGTGTATCTAATCTGGAGGAACCGGGTTTGATTCCCAGCTCTGCCGCCTAAGCTGTGGAGGCTTATCTGGAGAATTCAGATTAGCCTGTGCACTCCCACACACGCCAGCTGGGTGACCTTGGGCTAGTCACAGCTTCTCGGAGCTCTCTCAGCCCCACCCACCTCACAGGGTGTTTGTTGTGAGGGGGGAAGGGCAAGGAGATTGTCAGCCCCTTTGAGTCTCCTGCAGGAGAAAAAGGGGGGATATAAATCCAAACTCCTCCTCCTCCACTCGCCTCCCGTGCTTTCTAGGTGCAGGGCATGTTGAAACCGCATGAAACTAGATCCGGGTCTTTCTGCGCCGGATGCGTCAGTAATAGGTTGAGCTGGAACCCCGTGTGAATTACATTTCCTGGGCATGTCACGCGCACGGCACATATCTGCTGCAGAAAACCCTGGGGTAAAACAGGATTCTTGGAAGGATAAAATGGGGGAGGCAGGATGTTGGAGCGAGGGCCGAATAAAAATGTACCACAGTTTAGCCTGCGAGGTTGTGACTGGCTCAGGGTCACTCAGCAAACTTCCATGGTGGAACGGGAACTCGTGCCTGGGCCTTCCAGATCTTGGACTGAGCTCTAACCACTGAACTGCACATTTATTTGTTTGTAGGCTACCTTGTGCAGTTCTCTGCAAAGGAAGCAAATAGATGCTCAGTAGTTTTTATTTATTTATTCATTCATTCATTCATTCATTCATTCATTCATTCATTCATTCATTCATTCATTCATTCATTCATTTGTTCCCTCCTTTCTTGCCAATGGGGGCCCGAAGCAGCTGATATTCATAAGAACATAAGAACAAGCCAGCTGGATCAGACCAGAGTCCATCTAGTCCAGCTCTCTGCTACTCGCAGTGGCCCACTCCTTCATTTTATCCTCTCAACAACCTGTGAGGTAGGCGGGACTGAGAGCGTGCGACTGGCCCACGGTCCCCCAGCCAGCTTCCTGTGAGGATTCAAACCTCAGTTTCTTAAGATCCTGGTCTCACACTTTAACCGCTACGCCCTGCTGGCTTGAAAGAAACCATTTAAATAGTGTTAGCAAAATGTAAACAGAGTTCCCTTTCCAGAGTCAAGTGATCCCCAACCAGGGTGGCGTAGTGGTTAAGAGCAGGTGCGCTCTAATCTGGAGGACCCGGGTTTGATTCCCTGCTCTGCCACTTGAGCTGTGGAGGCTTATCTGCTGAACCAGATTGGCTTGTCTACTCCCAACACATGCCAGCTGGGTGACCTTGGGCTAGTCACAGTTCTTCGGAGCTTTCTCAGTCCCACCTACCTCACAGGGCTTTTATTGTAAGGGAAAGGAGATTGTAAGCCCCTTTGAGTCTTCTTACAGGAGAGAAAGGGGGGATATGAATCCAAGCTCCTCCTCCTCCTCCTCCTCCTCCTCCTCCTCCTCCTCCTCCTCCTCCGGTAAGGCACCTCCTCCTCCTCCTCCTTTGCTAAGACACCATGCGCACGCAGTGTGTTTTGTTTTCCACCTATCACGATTGATTTGCAGCATAACAGCCTTGACAACAGAAGATAAAGAAGAAGAGTTTGGATTTCTATCCCCCCTTTCTCTCCTGCAGGAGACTCAAAGGGGCTGACAATCTCCTTGCCCTTCCCCCCTCACAACAAACACCCTGTGAGGTGGGTGGGGCTGAGAGAGCTCCGAGAAGCTGTGACTAGCCCAAGGTCACCCAGCTGGCGTGCGTGGGAGTGTAGTGGCACATGGGCTGGAGCATTTTCTACAAGCCCCCCCCCCCCCGAATATTAAAACAACGGGAAAATTCCCATCCTGTATAACTGGGTACTATTTGTTTTCCAGCCATAAGCTTTGGATGAGGCTAACTCTCTTCTGTTCCTCCCTTTTTCCTGCAGGGAACAGAGGAAGAATTCCGGTTTCTTTTGTGTGAGAAATGCCAGCAACAACTGCAGGGCCCCAAACTCCTCGGCTGCCTTCACACCGTCTGCCACGAATGCTTCGCCGAATCCAAGCCCGTCGGCCACTGCCCGGTTTGCACGGTTTCCGTCCCCCGCTTCCAAGACAACCTCCTCTTCACGCACCTGCAGGCCGACCTGAACACGTACCAGCAGATAGCGGCCGGCAAGGAACTGATGTGCTCTCGCTGCAAAGTGGAAGCCGTGTTCTGGTGCTCCGAGTGCAAGGAGTTCCTCTGTGAGAGGTGCTACGAGGCCCACCAGTGGTACTTGAAGCAGAAGAGCCACGAGACCCAGAAGATAGAGGATCTCAAGGGGGATTCTGCCAGCAAGTTCCTGGCGGGGATACGGAATTATTGCACTCTCTACTGCTCCAATCCTGCCCACAGTAACCAGGGCCAGATTTCAAGGTA